>NC_058134.1:163756375-163864290 GCF_016433145.1 Gracilinanus agilis | reverse complement strand
TCTGGTAATCGGCCATAATCTTTTGGTTTTCGGCCATAATCTTCTTGTTTTCGGCCATAATCTTCTGGTATTCCTTTTCAATCTGGTCATTTCTTGTGTTCAATTTGCTTATCAGTTCATTTGGTTTCTGAGCCTCGCTTTCCAGTTGCAAGATTCTACCTTTTAAGCTGTTATTTTCTTGCCAGATCTCTTCCATTTTCCTCAGAATCTCAGATTTGAACTCTTCCATAGGTTGTGAGGAGTTTTCCTTATTTGGGGAGGGTCTGGATGGTTGTTTGTTCTCCTCCTCTGTTTGCTCGGTTGTCTGGATTTTCTCTGTGTAGAAGCTGTCGAGTGTTAAAGACTTCTTTTTTTTGTTATTATTCTTTCTCTTCTGAATTTCCTGTAACTGGTTAGCCATCATTAGCCCAGCAGCTTCTCAGGTTTATCCTCGCTCTCAGTGTCTGTCTGAGATCTATTGGCTCCTGAGGACTGAGTTCTAGTTTTTTCCAAGGTCAAGCCCCCTGGTGGATTCCCTTGCTAGAACCTCTGCAGGAGGTTTCTTTACAAGTCTCAGGGAGCTACTTCCACAGTCGTATACCCATCTGCACTGGTTCCCCACTTAGGCTTTAGTTCCTGGTTGTGTTTGCCTCCACCCACGCCTCTGCTCAGCCGGCACCCAAGCCTCTGCTCAGCTGGCACCCACGCCTCTGCTCAGCCGGCACCCACGCCTCTGCTCAGCCGGCGCTCCGCTCCCAGCGTCCGCTCCCGCGCGCGCGCGCTCAGATTTCGCGCTCAGATTTCGCGTGCGTTCTTGACTTAATGGGGTCCTAAGTCTTGCTGCTCTCAGGAACAGGTCCCGGAGCTGCTGATGACTCGATGGGTGCCCCAAACTTGCTCTATTTCTTTTTAGCTGGGTTCAGAGCTATAGGTGAGTGTGGAGGGGGTGGGGGTGGGGCGGTTGCTCAGCTCGCGCTTGAGTGAGAGCCCTTTTTAGCTTGGAAATGTCTCGATTCCACGTACCTTCCACGCTGTGCCCTGTTGTGGGGTTCCTCCGTTCGTCTGGACTTGTTTTTATGTCCCCTTGAGGAGTTTTGTGTGTTTCGGTCAGGAGAGGTTTAGAGCTGCTTCTTACTCTGCCGCCATCTTAACCCGGAAGTCCGGCTACTAAGACAATATACTTTTGTATATTTTAAGAATCTGGGCATATGATATTCCTTGAAGTTGAAATCTCACAAAGCAACTGATGGAAAATGGAGAGTTACCAGGAAGTTCCAAACTCTCTGAAGGAACACTTTGGGGAATTTATTATTCCTTCCTCTACCTCTCCAATCAGATAGTCAAGGCAAGTGAGGGAGTTGAGAAGGTCTTGAGCATCAAAAGCTAAGTGAATCTGCAGTGATGAGATTTAAATGCTACTGAAAGAGGCATGATATTCCGTAGAGTCAAACCAAATAGAGCTATTGATGGACGATGGAGTGTGTGTGTGTATGTATATGTATGTGTATGTGCATATGTGAGTTCATGTGCATACACATATACCTACAGGGAACCTCTTAAATATTTTAACTTCCAGTTCTATGTAATGGTATTATTTCCATTTCTTTATTGATGTTATAACTAATACTTCTTAAAAGTGGATGCCAATAATATATTCATGTATATTATAATACTTTTTATTTAATGTTTTTTGGTTACTTATTTATCATTTTGAATAGTATAAAATTTGTGTAATTTCTTCACTGATACTAAACATTAAAATTAAATCAAGTACATACTTCCTCTATCAAGCATATATTTATAAATATCTTTAGCTTAGAAATTGAGACAGGTACCATAAAGGCAATAAGACCTCCTTTATCCAGGCCCTGCCTGTCTAGAGTTATCTTTAAATTTATCTTTGCTACTGAAATATTTGACTGAAATTTTGTCTATGTTGGACCAGTGTCTCATGAGTAAAAGTGATGAAGTAGAAAAACATGCCATGGAATCAGAGAATCAATTAAAATTTAACTCATGCCTCTTCTACTAACTATTTTTTTTTCTGGATAAGTTATTTAACCTTCAATTTCCTCATCTCTAAAATGAGAAAATCAGACAAGAGATCTCTAATGTTTTCTTTTCAGTTCTTAATTTATGATCCTATGTGTATAGTCTTTTCTATTCTTCCTTTCAATGGAAGAAGACTGATAACCCTCTGAATTATCAAGATTCTTATATATTAGTATTGTCAGCCAACCCAATCCAGTTGAATATGTTTGGATTTTTTGGTATGCTCCAAAGAATCTGTAATTTTAACAATTTCTAAATGGAACATAAGTATAGAATTCATGAATTTCCCATTATTAATTGTTCACACTTTTCATAATTGACATGATATATGAATAAAAACTATATTCTTTTAAATTTAAAGTATGACTTTTGTTTATAAGGGGATTTAAAAATACAATTAAAAACATTTTGCTTTCATATCTTAGAATTAATACTTCAGCTTGGAATTACAAATTCTAATTGGCCTGTCTTAAATATTTTAGGGTTCTTTTAAGATATGTAATTCTGTTTCTTTTCACTGAATATGGAAAAGGATAAAGTTAGCATTTTGTAGTTAAATCAATTACTTTCCACTTGTGAAGCTGTTGTAGAATTTCCTATTGCTAAGAAAAGTCCTCTATTTATTAAAATTTAACTTGTAGTCTACACATAAATTCCGAACTGCAGTTAATATGAAAATCTTTTGTATGTATTTCTACCTACTTGATTTGACAAACTATTGGAAATATTATGACAGCACATTGATTTTAATACTATTGAATAATTTGTTGGATAACAATCTCTTGAAATTACAGATCTTATAAATATCTGTCCAAGTGAACAGAATCATAAGTCATACATGCTTTGTCACTATACTTACTATTTATTTTGAACTATCTTATGAATTTTGAAAAATGATGATGAAGGGGGTATGGGGGCAGCTAAGTAGCTTAAAGGATTGAGAACCAGGCCTGGAGACAGGAGGTCCTGAGTTCAAATGTGGCCACAGACTCCAGCTGTATGACCCTGGGCAAGTCATTTAACCTCTGTTGCCTAAACCTTATTCCTCTTCAGTATTGATTATAAGACAAAAGGTAAGTTTTTCAAAAAATAAAATACAATAAAATGATGATGATGGATTTTTATGAGAAATTTTTATACTCTCAAACATATCCTATTAAAATTTCAAACTTAATAATCTAAATTTTGATTTTTTGTGTTTGTTTTATACTCACTCCACAACCTATCTTTTCCAATCAATTTTTTTCCTAAATCACTTGCTTAATGTTTTTATATTTAAGCTCAAACTGGGCTTCTCACATAAGATATTCCATCTACCATTTTATCAACTTACAGTGACTGGTCCCTATAACTGAAACAGATTGCCTTCTCATCTTTGTCTCTTCGGATTACTAGTATCTGTCATACCCAGTTCAAATATATTTTTGGGACATTTCAGTGGGACATTTCCAGATCTTAACTGTTAGTGAACTCAGCCCAAATTGCATTATATTTATTTTGTATGTACTTAAAATTTATTCATGTTTTCTACTCACATAGCGTCTCTGTCTAATTTATTTTATACTTTCCAGTACAGTTCCACACACACAGTAGGTGCTTAATGTTTATTACTTATGTAAAAATTATAGTTCCCCATTCATTTGAATTGGTGCCTCAAAAACAGAAACACCTAAAATAATATAAAAATGACATTTTTATAATTACAAGATTATAGTTATAAAAACTATAATGGAATTTGAAGGAGAAGAACTGACCAACTTAAGGTCATTTGTTTTTCTTGTTATAATATAAAAGGTTAAAAACTCTAGGAAACAGGAACATTTCAGATGTACAAAAATTTACATATTTAATGGTAGAAAAAGAAATTTATTGCCACAGAATGAACTACTGTATAAGAAGTCAAGGAGAAAATGAATGTGAATGATAAGTCAGAAAAATGTTAAATTACTAGGATGAAAATACATAATTATATTGGCAGCAGGCAAATGAATGTCTGAATATTTCATTTTTATTCACAATATATAATTACATTCATGTTGTCCATATTCCATGTTACTTAATCTTCTCCTGCTGAATGCCTTTCATTCCATTCTTTTTTATATTATATATTATATTAACTTAGATACATCTTTCCCTATGAAGCCTTACTAATCAAATTTTCTCCATGCACTTTGACTACCTGATCACTCTATCTTTCTCTTACCCCCATCCTGTTTTTTGTTGTATACATATTTTGTTACGTACTGTTTTATTCCCTTAGTCAATAAGATCCTTTAGGTCAAGGACTTTTTAACTTTTGTATTTGTATCCCTAGCACTTACCATATTATCTTGAGTTTGTTTATATGTATATTGTATATGTGTGTGTGTGTGTATAGGTAGAGAGATGCATATATATGTATATATGTATGTCTAAATACACTTAGTTAAGAAAAACACTTTGAATTGAATTGACATAAAACTAGCATCATCTCATCTAGAAAAATATTTTTAAAATTCTAATTCTTTATAATCTATATAAATTGATAGTAATAAATTGATTTTAATGATTTAAGTCAAAGGATTAAGGAAGAGGAATCAGTCACTCTAGCAACAAAATAGTATGCAATATGAATTACAAAATTTTGAACTACAAAAATATCATTTGGCTCTATTAATAAATATATAGTAGAGTAAACTAATTGATTGGAATTTAAAAAAAGAATCTTATTGAATTATCACATAAGTTATAAGATGCCTAAGATATCTTTGATACAAAAGATACTTAAGGTAATTATGGGAAACAGTGGAATTAGACTGATTGATTTACTATATAAGATGATGACTTAGATACTTGATATCTATGATACTTGAAGTATATAAAGCAACTACATTATTTAGGATAATTGAAGTATGGAATATACTTAAGAACTTTATCACTATTATGGCAGTGAATAGGAACATAAATAGTCAGAAAACAGGGAGCAATTTGGAGTTCCTCTCCAAAAAAGCACAAAACAAAATCAAAGATATACAAAGGAGTGTGTACAAGAAGAAAACACTGGGAAAACAGAAAAGGAGAGAAAATTGAGGGTAAATTACCTCAGATGAATAGGGGCATAAGAAGCAATATATTGGAGAGGAACATGGAGGGGAGCAATTATTTTTATTTTTTACTCCCACAATTCTTTCTCTAGCTGTAGATAGTATTATTTTCTATTTAGAATATTTTTCAATGGATACATGATTCATAATCTTTTTCCCTCCCCCAACCCTTACCTGACAAGCAATTCTCCTAGGTTATACATGTATCATTGTTCAAAATCTATTTCCATGTTATTCATATTTTCAGTAGAGTGATCTTTTAACATTAAAACACAAATAATATCCCTTTTGAACCATGTGATTGATCTTAGGTTTTTCTTCTGCATTTGTGTTCCCACGGTTCTTTCTCTAGATATGGTAATGTTCTTTCTCATAAGTTCCTCTTGATTGTTCTGGGTCATTCCATTGCTGCTAGTAGAAAAGTCTAGTACATTCAATTGTGCCATAATGTACCAGTCTTTGTGCACAATATTCTCCTAGTTCTGCTCCATTCACTCTGAATTAATTCCTGGAGGTCTTTCCAGTTCACATGGAATTCCTCCAGCTCATTATTACTTTTAGCACAGTAGTGTTCCATCACCATCAGATACCACAATTTATTCAGCCATTCCCAAAACAATGGACACCAAAGCAGGGAATTCTTGAAACTTATTCTCTTCAGAATTGAAGCAAAGTGTGAATAATATCCACATATAGCTATTAAAATCCAACTATAGGGAAGTAAGAGGGGAAGGAGAAAAGGAAAAGAGATTGACAGACAAAAGGGGTGGTGAATTCAGGGAGGTGGTAATCAGAAAAAAATATTTGTGAACAGAGAAAGGATAAAAGGAAAAGAGGACAAATGGGAAAAATAAGACAGAGGGAAACATACGGTGAGCAATCCTCATTGTTAAGGTGAATGGGATGAATTCACCTATAAAATGGATAGCAGAGTGGATTAAAAGACAGAATCCCACAATGTTATCTTCAAGAAACATATTTAAGTCATGTAGACACACACACAGAATAAAGAAAAAGAACTGCAACAGAATCTTCTATGCTTCAACCAATTTTCAAAAGTAGGGATAGCAGTTATGATCTCACACTGAATGAAATGTAACATTTGCACAATAAGAAATGACCAACAAGATAATAATACACATGCACGTGCAAATCTGTAAAGATTATATGAAGTGATGAAAAGTGAAATGAGTATAACCAGGAAGACATTGTATATATAAACATCAATAAAGTACAATTATTAACTGTGAATGACTTAATTGTTATCACCAGTGTAACTCTTAAAGATGCATGATGTAAAAGGCTATCATTAATGCAGTGCTATAGACGGAAAATACAAAATCTGATTGCTGATTGGAATATGTCATTCTTCACTTTATTTCCTCAATAAATTTTTCTCTAGTGTAAGCAATATGTCTTCTTTTACAACATGATGAACACTGAAATACATATTGTATAGTAACACATGTAGAACTTTTGTCATCTATCAAGTACCTGATATCTTGGACAAGGGAGAATGGTGGCAGGGAGGGAGATAAAATTGATGATAAAATGTCAAAAATGATTATTAAAAATTGTAACAACATGTAATCTCTGGAAAAAAAAAAACAAAAAAAGAATGTTCTTTCTTCCCCAGGAAATAACCTAACGAGATGAGAGTTTTCATTGTCCAATGTGGAATTCGTCATATATAGTAATAACAACTATGAACACATTTCTTTTCACCCTCTCAACTACCTGACTATTTTATGTTGCTATATTCATTTTTTATATCATTCTATTTTATACCAGTGTACTTGAAAGGTTATATTATTTATAACCCAGTGAATTTGAATAACCATCTCACTTACTTAATATAAAGATAAGGATTAGCTTTTGTTTCCTCCAATACAGAAAAATAGTAACAAAAATCATAAAGGCACATGTGAAGAAATGCAGGAAACACAATTCACACAAATGGTTAATTACGATCAGGCTAACCATAAAGGAACAAGCTACTTTGTGGGACTACTGAAAAGTTATTATATAATCACCATATATTCTCATTGTCTCGATTATTCACAGCAATTGTAAGGTAATACTAATTACTTTTTTCAATGTGAAATTAATTCAAATTTGTTTTATCTGAAGATTTTTTAATCAGTACGCATTCTGTGAGAGAATACCATATAATCCAGTAATACACAGAACTAAATAACCAAAAAATAGTCTATTTTCGCCATTTACTTTTCTGGCAAAGTGATTCTAAGAAAATAATATTTTATAAGTAGTATAAAAACATTTTTTTAAATCCAGGTGCCATACTAAAATGATATTGTGTTATAAATTCTGAAATTTATATTAGGCTTATGTTTTTTCCTCACAAATTCAATTTTTGACACCATCACCTCTACACATTTAAGTGTGACTTTTGGGGGAAGGGTCATTTTATTACCTATAAATCTGGAAGTCCAAAAGACAAATATTTTTATAAGTTCTTCTTTGTTATGCGTACATTTAATCAAATTTGAGTATAATATACTTTTTCTGAAACCATATGCTTTTTATTACAGTCATAACTACATTTTTTCCTTCTGGATTTTCTTTTCATAATTGCATATGCTACCTAGTAGCAGAGGGCATTTTCTTGGAAATATGAATAGGAAAAAAGACTTGTTTTTCATGTTCAATTTATGAATTATCCACCCCTTATTTTTGTTAACTAGTTTCAAGGTACCTTTGATATTTATTATATCATTTAAGAATATTAGAAATTAAGAATAAGATGTTCATGTAGTCAATTATATATCTGAAAAGAAAGGGGAACACTGAAATATTTGAACATATTATTATATCAAAATGTTTTCTTATTAAAAAGCTGCCCCATTGGTGACTAGGTGCTTTTACTATGAAGCAATCTTACTAGTAATTGAACAGAGGAAGCAGAGCTTATCATATGTGCTCTAATATATCATATTATTTTACCATAATATTTAGCTATTTATCACATTATGCTGGAAGTAGAATTTAGACATTTTCCTCTAGTACTAATAGGATTTAGGTTCTATTTTCTAGAGTAAGAAAAATAATATTCTCATTGTGATTTAATTCTAAATGGAGAAAGCTAAATTCATTGATTCAATTGTTTTGCCTTAATAAACATTGAGGATTTTTAAGGAAATACTTGTACTTTTATGATAAATATAAAGGAATATAACAAAAAGTCCAGTTTTCTTTCTCACATCTCTTTTGCTTTTTTTTAACTTATTGTCTATTCTTAACAGTTTTTTGAAAAAAAATTACTTCCTAATTCTCTTACTCTCTGTTATTCTATCACATAACCTGATCATTATTACATTATTGTTGTTGGTGTGTACAATGATCTCTTGGTTCTGCTCACTTTACTTTGCATTACTTCAAGTAGATCTTCCCACTTTTTTCTGAACTCCCTTATTTCTTTACCACATTACTACTCTATCACAATCATATGCAACATCTTGTGCAGCAATTCCCCAAATGCTGGAAATCCCTTAAATGCTTAATTCTTTGATTCCATAAAAAGAAGTACCAAAAATATTTTTGTATATATACATCAATTTACTTTTTTCTTTCATTTCTTTTTAGTACAGGTCTGTAGTAATTTTTTTGAGTCAAAGAGTATTGTAAAAATGGGTCTAGTTAGCAATGGTGTCACAGCAAGTATCAAGCTGCAAACACTAGCAGGGGGGGAGGGGAGTGAATGGATGGCATTCTTTCTCCTCTCTTCCCCCTCCTTGGCAGTTGCTATCTCTGATAACTGTTAAAACAGAATCCCTTTCTGACCAAGAATGGAGGCTATTTTGACTTAGCTATGACAGGGCTAAATTGGCTGACAGAAAGGGAATAATCCCACAGAAATTAACAACTTCCACTTTTGGAAATTTATTCCTTAAGCCCAAGGTAGATCAAGTGCTCAGGATGTCTTCTAACGATTTTCTTGAACTCAGGATTACAGCTATATTCAGAGTCTGTCTGGATGGAGATTTGGCTTGGGTAATATATGAATTGGGTTTGTAAAGCCTGAAAATACAATACCTCACACCTCACAATATTAACAAGGGAAGGGATTTATTAACCCAGGGAAACAGAGAAAGAGGGATAAATTCTAGGCCTGAGGGTGAGGTAAAACTATCTAATATCTTCAGGATGCTGTCAGAAATAGCAATCTCCTCAGAGGGGAATGCCTCTGAATAAAACTATTCTCCTAACTCCATCACAATCTAAACTTCCTCTTAAATCTAATACTATCAATTTCAAGATGGTGAAGGTAGTCTTGATTGAAGATCTGTATTATTTAGAGATTGGCTGGGATAATGTATATAAGATATTTTCACAGTGCTCACAGCCTTGTTATAGTCAGTATGGAGTATTCAGCAAAGAAACCCCCTGATCCCTGAGGTTAGAGATGAACTAGGTGATAAGAAACAATTCCTACCTCTTTCAAGCCACCCAGCTCCCCCCCAAAGAATGAGTTTGTCAAGCTGGGTGTCCTGTATTTTATACCCACATTCTTAACTGCCCCAACTGCTTCCTTTCCTGGAGTTCTGGTGGGTACTGTGGAATTCTGTGAGGCAGTTCACCCCAGTTAAGATCATGCATGTTACAGTATATACAATTTTTGGACTTTCAATATGCTCTCAAGAATGTTGAGAACTCCACCAGCAGTTGATTAGTATACATATTTTCCATCATCTCTTATAGCATATATCTTTTCTAATAGGTGTGAGGTGATGTCAGAATTGATTTTCTTTGCAGTTTTGCTATTAATTGTGATTCATAACATTTTTATATGAATAGAAATGGCTTGACTTTTCTTCTTCTGAAAACTACCTCTTCATATACTTTGATAATTTATCAGTTGAAGAATGGCTCTCATTTTATAATTTGTCTCACTATGTATTTGAGAAAAGGGATTTTTATTAGAGAAACATTTTATCAATGGAGTTTTCTCAATTACTTTTTTAAAAATTAGATGTTTTTTTAAATTTTGATTTACCTGATATCATGATTGCTACCCTACCTTTTTTTTACTTCAACTTAAACATAAGTGATTCCCCTCCAACATCCTATTTTAATTCTTTGTGGTCTTTCTGTTTCTCTTCTGTGCTTTTTTTTTTTTTTAAAGTACTTCAGTCATCTCTTTTTATTCTTTTCTCTTCCTTTCTTTTTTTGGCAGCACTTTCAGTAGCTGTTGTCTTTCTCTTACTTCAATTAAATAAATAAAAACACTTTTTGGAACAATTAGCAAAATTCATATATATTTTATACATATGCATATAAGGGTGTATAGGAATTTTAATGTGCCTAAAGTTCTGTATCTACAGTCCATTGCTCTTTCATGAGAAAGATGAATAGCATGCTTTCTAATCAACTCTGAAAAGTAATACATGGTTAATTATTTCATTGATCAGAGTTTTTAAATCTTTCAAAGTTGTTTTGGCTATTTCATAAATTATTATCTGATTTCTCATTTCACTCTGTATTTTTCATACAAACTTCCTTAGTTCTCTGAAACTTTCAAATTCATCATTTCATAATATTGTTGATATTTCATTACCTCACTTTACCATTAATTTATTTGCATTAATAATTTTTTTAGACATTAATTCTCCAACTAAGATACCCACTTTATTTCTTATTTTTTGCTGTTACAAAAGAACTGCTAAACTATTTTTGTACACAAGACTTTTCCCCTCTCTCTTTGATCTCTCTTGTTATATATAACTAGTAATGATTTTTCTGGGTCAGAGAGAGTACTCAGTTTACTTTTTATTTGAACATAGTTCCAAATTATATTCCAGAATGGCTCTGATAATTAATAGCTTCACCAAGAGTTTACCCCTCTAATAACAGTTATATCTCTTTAAAAATAATTTTTTTCAAAAACATACTTCACAATGTAACTATCAAGACATTTTAATATGAATTCATCTGATTTATTATTTAGAGCAATCTTAAAATATGGCTGTTTATTGATTTTATTTTTTCCTTCAAAAATGCCCATTCATATCTTTGGATGATTTGTTAAGGAACTGAATATCATTCTTATACATTTGAATCAATTCATTATGTATCTTGTATTACAGACACATAATTATGATTAATTATAATAATCAAAATATAAACTTAAGAATTAATGTATAATGAATCCTGATAAAACTACTAATATAAATTCTTATTTTCAATTTTTATAAAATATAAAAGGAATATGATACCCATTGCACAACATTTTGCCTAACCCCTTGGATTTAGTTTGAAGAGTGTGTTAATTCATATTATTCATCAAGAAACATATGTGTAAATTTAAAATTTAACATTATCTTAAAGCTAGCAGTATTGAAAGTAAATTGAGGTAGATACTCTTTAGAATGGCATGTGAAGGTAAAAATGATTGCTTTTTTACATATGAAAACACAGAAAAATATTCTTAATCTCATTTTTGATTCTTAAAGTTGTATGAAGCAAAAATGATTAAGATAAGGTATTCTTATTCAATCAAATAACATTTTTACTTCAAATTTCAATGTTTATAAAATGTTTTGTTGTTGCTTTTCAGTTATTTTTAGTCATGCCCAATTCTTCATGATCCTAGTTGCAATTTTCTTGTTAAAGATACTGGAATGATTTTATATTTCCTTCTCCATCTAATTTTAAAGATGAGGAAATTGAGGGAAATAAAATTAAGTGACTTGACCAAGGCCACACAGCTAATAACTATCTAATTCTTTCTGACTCTAGGCAGAGCACACTATCCATTGTGCCGTCTAGCTACCATGAAAGAAAGATATTTAATGCTAAAGTCTATTACTATTGGATTAACTGCGATGATATTTAAGCATAACATAATTTATATGTTGATCAAATATAGTGCTTGCACAATAAACAGATAATAAAAAGAATACTAAGGTATACCATTCTGAAGTTTGTAGAAACTGAGCATGTATTTTATTTATCGTCAGAGCTACTACACTTTTTCTATCTTCTTCTTAGCACTGTTTGACTTTACCAAAAAGTGTTCTTTATTCCAGCCAGAAGATAGCAAGGTCAAAGGTAAAACCACGTTAGAAGATCTTTTTTTATTACAATTGCCCTTTTTAAAATTGATATTATTTGTTCTCTGGTTTATTTATATCACATAATTGGCAGTATCCTAAAGAACCAAAGCCTGAGGAAAAATGTCAGGCAGTTAATTTCCTGGATTTTTTATTCCAAACATCCTTTTATGTGAAGACTTTTAGGACTGCCAAGCCCAAGGAAATGACTCGGCTCTACATAGATTTTCTTCTTCCCATTTCCACTGTAAAATTTCTTTTCTGCAATCAAAAGGACACTTTTTCCTGCTGAGGTAAGCCTATTGGTTTGTCTTTTTTCCTTATATAATGTTCCAAAAATAACAGCCCAATGGATAGTTGATTTATAATAGGTTCATATGCCAGTCTTGGCCTTGCTTCTACTTTACTCCCTATGGTTCCATTTAGTCAAAAGTAGTTGACTCAGGTTAGAATATATTCTTTATATGGACTATTTTTGGGAAAGTGGCATTTATTCTTTAGCTTTCAGATCTCATCTATACTCCATATAGGTTTCTATAGTCACTATTCCTTGTGAAGATTCATCCTTAAAATTATTTTTAAAAGAAATCTTCAAGGGAGTTTTTTTGTATACTGAACAGTTATACTCAATTGTCAATTATTTGCATTTTTCTTCATTATCATATCAGAATGGCTTTGTTTTTGTTCCTTCTTCAAATTTTCATAAAGGACTTAAATCTTCAGTTGCTTATATACATTGCTAAAAATGTACTGAATAATTTGCACCAATAATCACATTTCTAACAAAGTCAAAAATGTGAGAAATTGACTTCAATACTTTCTAAAGATGCAAATTAAGTTACATAGTTAGAATTTTTTTATTATTTCCCCTAAGATTTAATGTACTTCCCCTTTTGTATCTGAAATCATGTTAGTGGATGGCATGAGGATTGCTTATTTTCTTTTTAAATCACTTAAAATTCCTCTTCCTATATGGAAAATAAAAGTCAATTAGAACAAGCCAAAAGTACTTTAAATTTATACCATCCCTGGTCTTTTGAAAATGTGCAAAAGTTTTCTCCCACTTTTTTCATGAAAGTTATAAAGTTATAAAGCTGACATATTCCTCTAACACTATGTTATAGTGAGAACACAAATAAACCAAAACCACCTGATTTTCAATCAGAGAACCTGGATTTTAATAGCATCTCTGTCATTTATTTCTTGTATAATTGTTGCAAGTTATTTAATCTCTCTGGGTTTAAATTTCCCCATCTTTAAAATGAAGGGATTGGATCTCTTAACAATTTAACATCTGTAGATCCTATGACCTATGATTATATTCATATTAATGGAAGTCAACCTAAAAATTACTCTAAAAGATTGTACAAAGATAAATATAAGAATACATTTAAGGTTTTACACTATGAAATAGTACTTCTTAACCTTTCTTGTTCCTTTCTTGTTCCTTTCTTATTACTTTCTTATTCATTTCTTTCACAGTCTGATAGAGCACCTGTACACCTTCTTTGAATGCTTTGTTCCTTTCATTAATAACTGAGGAATTAGTGAAAATAAAGATATACTTTTTCTTATACAAATTCACAGACATCCTTAAATCTAGCCACAGTCCCTTTGGGACACATGAGCTCCAGGTTAAGAACTCTTTCTATACAGTTTATTAGCTCGAATTTATTACTCTCAATCAATGTGCACCTTCTGAAACATAATGCTTCACTTAAAATCCTTCATAGTACTATCTTGTGGTTTGTAGTTGATTGGGTTTTCAGAAATCATGCCATAGGTAAGTATGTTTTGGCAGATCATACCAACTCAGAAGGTCTTCAGATATATCTCTGGAGATTTTCGTTATGCTTAATCTCCTAGGACCAGCTTGATTGTGTCTGGAGGAGTTCCTACAGTCACAGAACCAATTGCTAGGTAATTCATTTATTTGAACAAAAAAAAGGTCAGTAATGATATTTTCCACTTAGAAGCTAAAGGTATTAAAGGGCAGCATGGCCTATTAAATAGATAGATAACTACAGATTAGCCATACATGAGTTCAAATTCCTCCTTTAATGGATTTGGGAATACATGCTGCTTTCTATAAATAGATTTGCATTATATGTTTTGAGAATCTCATAAATTTTAGTAAAGGAAATTCTGCACTGGGAGATCCTAACAGTTAAATCACAAGGGCATTATCCTTTCCCCCATCCTCTAACCTTGCTTAAAGATAAAATAATAGATACTTGACCTTTTAAAATAGGAGCAAAGAAGTACTGCATTGACAGTTGGAGGTCTTCAGGTAAATAATCTCTTGCATAATCTCAATTGGATTTAGATTTTATTTATATTATTTAGATAATCTAGATTTAGATAATTTACATTGGATAATCACTTTGAGGTTGTTTTATAGCTGGAATTCTGTTTGGTGTTGAATAGGTTATATTATTATTGATTTCCTTTCTACCTCTAACATTCTATGATTCAATGATACACTAATAAAAATTATAATATTAGACAAGAAAATGTTAGTTAACTGTCATTTATATGTAGATGGAAACAAATACATTCTTATTGTGAAGGAAAAAAGCATATACTTATCTCAAATAGAACTCAAGTAAATAAAGCTTAGAACCTGAGAAATAGATCTCCAATATCTTTCTTGAATATTAATATTGAATATACTAATAAGAGCACGTCCTGATGCTCTCTAGAATAATTTGGTCTATGCTCTCTGTGAGACTATGCAATTTAATAGTTTTTAAAATCCCATGTCTTACCTAATTGAAAAGATATAACTTTTTTTTTTGGCCAAATTGTAAGTGAGCTAAGATTTACTGATTATTTATAAACTCTATGAAGCTATTTTACAAAGGTCATGGTATATATAAATGTTATTCTGTGGAAGGGGTATAAATTAGTGTTCTTCTTAGCAAACAAGATAATATTTAATTAATATTATTACTCTTTTCATATGATTAAGAAATCAGAGAATCAAAACTTATTTCAGTAAAACTGGACCACAGTCTATTATAACCATTTAATTATCAGTGGTATTAGGCTTTTTGTCATTTGTCCAGATAATCATGAAACCAAGACCCACAGAAAAAATAAAAGCAACAGAATAATTTTGTTCAAGTATAGATTTCAACATTCAAAAATTAATAAGAAACAGAATTTTCATTAGTTTATCAAATTATATTTTTGCAAATTTAAAAAAAGAAACAAATTTAGATAAATTATATGCAGAGATCAGGGAAGCCTAACCTTGCCATATTCAACCATTAGATTTCATCAGGCCATGAATCTTAGGATATGATCACCTCCAGATCCTACCCAGAAACTAAAACTCCTTGCCTCCATAGATATCCCCATTAATAGGGGATATCTAGATGTTGAAGGACAAAAAAAAGTTTTAAGTTTTACATGCGTTAATCTAATAAATCTTGTATTTTAGAGATCAATGAAAAGCAAGAAAGAGTTAAGGAGAGTCGTAACTTTCTATGAAACATACAACCTAAATGAAATGACAAAAATAGTTTTTTTTTTCCCTCCTTATGTTCACCATAGCATCAACTGAATCTTTTTTTTTTTAAATAGATGCTCTTTCTTTGTCTTGGTCTTGCCAGTTCTTTTTCTTCTCTGGTAAATGTCTCAATCTTATTCTCCTATCTGTCTTTCCTTCTTCCACCTCACTTATTCCTTTCCTCAGGTTTATTTCCATAACTGTGAATGATATGGAATCAAGTATTTTGAAAATATCTAGCACTATAGGGGAATTTAGTCCAACTATCAATTTATAGATAACTTCTCTGTACCACAATTTTGCTAAATGAGTACATCATTAGCACATGATAACGAAGTAACAAGACTAGTATTCAAATTCAAGTAATTTGATTCCAAGTCCATTGCTCTGTTTTATCAGATTATTTAAGGGTTGGGCAAACAAACCCCCCCAAAATGCCAAAAAAATCCAAATCCTAAATGTAATTGCTATATATATATTTTACTATGTTTTTCTTTCTTTCTCCACAACTTGTCTAATGATGACTTTGTTTAATATAATCCGATAGTATTAGGGGTTAAAATGAAAAGAATAAGTATCACCAAATATTTAGGCATAAATTAGCTAAGACAATGATGTTTTCATTTAGCTTTTTTGTTTCTTTTAGATATGATTTAGGCATGCTTAAATTCTTGCAAAACTCTTTTTTAGAATTCTTAATTAGTAATAAGACATTTGTTTTTTACTATCAATAAGAGAATTGATGAGGATGCCACAGAAAACCTATGTATAACACATTAATTTTTCAGCTCTAAACTTGTAATATCTTTGTTATCCCATATGTCTTATAATATAAGGTACAAAGCCAAACTTTTCATTGCCATTTAATTTTTATAATTATAATTATATTGTGGGGCAAAGAAGCTTGTAAATATATGTTCGTCCCCATTATATTTGTTTAAAATATCCTTATTCTACCCTACTCAGGAGGTTCAGATGACCACATGGTTTAAGAAGAATGGCATAATAAAATCCAATAGAGTTTTTGTACTCTGATTGAAAGAACAAATAATACTAGACAAATTTAATTTCCTTCTGTGATGGCATATTAGGCAGTGAGATAAGGAGAAACTGACATAGATATTTAACAAACTACAGATCCATAATATTGACTCCTGCAACTTAGATTACCTGGCTTGAAGGCTAAAACCTAAATTAAGTATTTATCATTATCTCAGTGTATAGCGGAAGATACTCCATCGGGATTAGTTCTGGGTCTATTCCTTACAATATCTTTATTCATGTTTCAGATAAGTGAACTGAGAACATGACAATCAAATTTCAAAATAATAAATTATATATAGTTGCTAATATTCTGGAAAAATAAGAATATAATTTGAAATAATTTGGGAAATTGGAAAAGTATTTCTACTTAAACAAAATATTTTCACTATAGGAAATTTTATGATAACATATTTAGAAACAAACAAATGAAAACTTCAACTAGAGAACACATAAAGATTTGTCTGGATAAAAGTATAGAAGAGAGAGCCCAGGATTTATAATCAAATACATGATAAATAAAGTCAGAAATGTAGCAATGCTATGAGAAAGCCAATGTCAAAATTAATGTAATATACAATATATTACAAAGCATGTTGTTACATGCCAGACATAGGAAGCAAATTTTTTCTATCCTGCTTTTATTGTAATAGCTTAGTTCAGTTCTTGTAAAAAAATAAGAAAAATACAGAGAATTCAAAAATTAAGGAAGAAGGAGTAACAAAAAGATTCCATGAGGAGTGGAAAAAGGAATTGACAGCCTAGAAGAGCAGTTCTTAAACTTCTTGGGCTCAGAAATATTTTATTATTTTTTAAATTATTGAGCATCCCTCCAAGAGCTTCTGTTTATGTGGGTTGTATCTAAGAATATTTACCATATTTAAATTAAACACTTATACCATAAAAATAGCTTTGACATAATGAATCTTACATATAAGAGTCTTGGGAACTCCCAAGGGTCCCCAGACTATACTTTAAGAACTGCTAACTGTTGACCTAAAGGAAAGTTTTGTTAAGGGAAACTTACGTATAGAGTAGATGAAAAAAAGTTTTTGTCTTTTAATGAGGAAGATGATCCAGTATTCATTTTTGTAGAAAAACTTAAAAAATAGAATAAATGAGACTCATTTAAAATAAGAGACATATGGTTTAGGCATAAGGAATAATATATTAACTGTAGGATTGACAAAAAACATTCCTTTTGATAAGGAAGTCATAGAATCTATACTATGGAAAAATCTTCAAGAGAGGAATTATTTGTCCTAGAAAAGTTCAGACATGCACTTGCCTGCAGAATATCTCCTGAGATTAACGAGAAATAAGAACCAGTACTATTGAACTTAGCATTAGAAGGTTTGTCTTCAACATCTCAGCCCAGGCATTTCCTAGAAGACTACTATGTTACCAGAAGCAAGACACTTAAATTCTGAAGTCTCTTTTTTCCTTATCTATAAAATGAAGATCACAATATTTGTACTGTATCAGTCTACAAAGAAAAGTGCTTTGTAAGAGATAAGGTACTATATTGGTGTGATATGTTATTGCTATTAAAATGTCTTTTCTAGCTTTATAATTTACTTAATTGATTCATTTAATTAAAATGATAACCAACATTTATATAGTGCTTATTATGTACTAGGCATATGTTAACAACTTTAAAATTATTTTATTAATTCTCACAACAACCCTGGGAGGTAGACATTATATTATCTGCATTTGCCTGATGAGTAAACTGAGGCAAGCAGTTTCAGGTGACTTGCCCAAGATAATACAGCTAGTGTCAGAAAATGGATTTGAATTCTGGTCTTCTTGAGTCCTGGTCCAGAGCTCTATCCACTATGTACCTAGCTACCAATAATTTATTTACAATATATATATGTATATGAGCATTGCAATGATTAAAAATGTAGTGTATCCATTTTAAAAATACAAATGAACTATTATAAAAATCAAAATTCATTTATTCATTTCTTACTTAAATCTCCCTCTGTCTGTCTTTCTATCTCTCCATTTGTATATATAACATATATAACATTGTCCTTCATATTAATTTATTTTCTGATCTATTTGCATGAAAATGTTAAATTCATAGGTTATATTTTGTAATTGAAAAGCACTACAATTTTGTTATTACATATTTATCTTCTTTGTTTCTAGCTGCAATTATTGACCAAGGTACAAAAAAGCTTTAATAGAAATTCAAATGCAAATAAACATAATAAGAAATTCTATCTTGACTGCATTTTGGAGAGCACTGTCTTAGAAATAAGTGAAGCAGGCAGTTCTAGGAATGTAAAAGATTTTTGTAATATTTGAGAGTAAAAGAAAAATAATTTACCTAGAAGTCCTTCCAGATAATGTTTTCTTTAGGTTAAGGTTAAGGTTTTTATAGTTCAATCTCTATTAAGAGAGGACAAGGATAGGTACTACTACTGAAATATAATATTTTAAGTCTGTATTAAGTTGCGATTATTATATTTTTTCTATGTATAATGCAAGGGACTTTGACAGCTCTTCTTTGGCATTCTCTGTAGACATATTATTGGAATAAGGCACCAGATGCTTTTGATAAAAATGAAATTTCAGGCTAATGTTTAGAACCTTTACTCCTCTGATTTCTTGCTAATGCCATACATTCAAATAACTCTTTATTGAAAAGAAATCTCCTCTACATAGCAGTGAATTGGTTGAAAGGAATGGAGAAAAATAGCTGAATTCTTGTAGTTGTGGTCATAACTCCTGTATTACATTGACTGATTTTTCTCATTATTTGACAAGCTAAATTTCAGTGTAGAATACTGTATTAATTTCTACAGCCAATGGACATAGTTTTGAGTAATAACTGTTGTACTGAACTTACAGTCAAGAAGACTTGGGATCAAGTCCTAATTCAAAGATGTATTGGTTATTTGACCCTGTGTAATTCCCTTATTCCTTCTAGAATTCAGTTTCCATATATCTAAAATGATAGTATTGAATTTAGTGGTCTTCAATGTTCCTTTCCAGCTCTGAATCTATAATCTTGATGCTATTAACTCATAAAATTAAGGCAATAAGCAACCAGTGAAAAGACCTAAAACCCAATTTTGTAACAAGAAGATTAGGTTTGATTCTAGTGATTCAGGACAGCTACTAAGCCCCCAGATCTTTTCACAAACACATTATCTGACCTCTGGGTTTCCAAAATTAGAGCTTTAACACTTTCCTGCAAATATTTTATGCCTTTAAAGTGTAAATATACTTGAGAGGAGTAGCAATTAAAGTCACCAACCATTTACAACTCAGCATGAATGAAATATACAAACAGTTAATAGAATTTACAGCCACAATAGACTTTTGTGATCATCCAGGGCAAATCTATAATTTTATTGATGAGGGGAAAGAAGTCTAGAAAGCTTGATGCAATTTGCCCAAGTTCATATAGGTAGAAAGTAGCAGAGTGAGAACTTAATTAAATGTTAAGTCTTCAGATTCACAATCCAACGATTTTTCAACTTTGCCTTTCTAAAACTTGATAGGAGAAATGACTAGTTGGTGTCTGTAGAGGGTAGATTAGGAAAAATTCCACCTACTTCACAATGTTATCTAAAGCTAGTCCTGCTTATTAACCAATAAATGTTTTTAATATAAAATTGATGTGTGATTGGCTGGCAAAAATATCCCTGTACCTTGCAGAGATGTTCCAATGTCAATAGTTAATGATTAAAATAAAGTGTGTAGAATGAAGTAAATAAAAAGTTTCTCCCTCTGGCATCTCTAGCTAGCAGTCATTATTTCCATCATTGTCAAATGGTATTATTGGTAATGAATGGCACAAGGCCCCTGTCTTCTTCTTCAGAATCACAAAGCATCATTGCAGCTAATGCTGATATCTATTGAAAGGTAGATATTCCTTTCCTCTATAAACTGCTCTAGTTTTTTTTAAATAATTTTTATTTTTTAGAAAAGTTATCATGGTTACTTGATTTATGTTCTTACTTTCCCCTTCACCCCCCGAGCTCCTCCCCCCCCCCCCCCGCCCATAGCCGATGATCATTTCCACTGGTTTTAACATGTGTCTTTGATCAAGACTTATTTCCAAATTGTTGATAGTTGCATTGGTGTGGTAGTTTTGAGTCTACATCCCCAATCATGTCCACCTCAACCCATATGTTCAAGCGGTTGTTTTTCTTCTGTGTTTCCTCTCCTGTAGTTCTTCCTCTGAATGTGGATAGTGTTCTTTTCCATAAATCCCTCAGAATTGTCCTGGGTCATTGCATTGCTGCTAGTACAGAAGTCCATTACATTTGATTTTACCACAGTGTATCAGTCTTTTTGTACAATGTTCTCCTGGTTCTGCTCCTTTCACTTTGCATCAGTTCCTGGAGGTCTTTCCAGTTCACATGGAATTCCTCCAGTTTATTATTCCTTTTAATGCAATAATATTCCATCACCAACATATACCGCAGTTTGTTCATCCATTCCCCAATTGAAGGACATACCCTCATTTTCCAGTTTTTTTCCACCACAAAAATCGCAGCTATAAATATTTTTGTACAAGTCTGTTTATCTATGATCTCTTTGGGGTACAGACCCAACAATGGTATGGCTGGATCAAAGGGCAGGAAATCGTTTATAGCCCTTTGAGTGTAGTTCCAAATTGCCATCCAGAATGGTTGGATCAGTTCACAACTCCACCAGCAATGCATTAATGTCCCAATTTTGCCACTCTCCCTCCAACATTCATTACTCTCCCCTACTATCTTTTTAGCCAATCTTCTAGGTGTGAGGTGATACCTCACCTTTGTTTTGATTTGCATTTCTCTAATTATTAGAGATTTAGAGCACTTTCTCATGCGCTTATTGATAGTTTTGATTTCTTTATCTGAAAATTGCGTATTCATGTCCCTTACCCATTTATCGATTGGGGAATAGCTTAATTTTTTACACAATTGATTTAACTCCTTGTATATTTGAGTAATTAGACCCCTGTCAGAATTTTTTGTTATAAAGATTTTTTCCCAATTTGTTGTTTTCCTTCTGATTTTGGCTACATTGTTTTTGTTTGTACAAAAGCATTTTAATTTAGTAAAATCAATCATACCATTCACATTCAGAGTTATAATTATTAGTTGTGTATTCTCCAACATTTTGGTATACTCTCTTAGTTCTACCCTTTCTTTTTAGGCTATTTCCTTTTAAACCAGTGATTTGTTTTAAACCAGTAACCCTTGTCCCCTCCCTTGATTTACTACCCTTTCTACCCCCCCCCTTGTTATTCCCCTATTTTTATTTTTAAAACCTAATGAATTCCCTCTCCCTTCTCCTTCCCTCCCTTTTTTGACCTCCCCACTCCTCTGCTCCCCTTGGTTTATCCCTTCTGACTTTCTCAGTAGGGTTAGATAGAGTTCTATATCTCAATGGATATAGCTACTCTTCCCTCTCAGGGTTAATTCCACTCAGAGTAAGGTTTAAATATTACCTCTTAATAATGTTCTCTTCCTCTCCTTCTTATAATAGTTTTCATCCCCTTCCCTTCCCATGTCCTCTTTGTGTGTATTAGAATATACTATTTTTCTTATTCATTCAAGTTTCTCTTGGTGTCCTCTACTATACACCCCCTCTTTCCCACCCACCTCTTATCATCTTAGACCATTTAGTACTCCAACCTCTCCTTGTGAATAATTCTTCTAATTACTATAATAGTGGATATTATAATAGTGAATAGAGTTTACTACAGAGAATTACACATAACATTTCTCCATATAGGAATACAAATAATTAGATCTTATTGAATCCTTTAAAGAGGCAAATTTAAAAATAAGTTTTCTTTCTTTCCCCTCCGTTTCTTATTAACTTTTATGTTTCTCTTGTTTTTTGTGGTTGGATATCGAACTTTCCATTTAGTCCTAGTCTTTTCTGTGCAAATACTTGGAAATCTTCTATTTTGTTGAATGCCCATACTTTCCCCTGGAAGTATATAGTTAGGTTTGATGGGTAGGTGATCCTTGGTTGTAGACCCAGTTCTCTTGCCTTTCTGAATATCATATTCCAAACCTTGCAGTCTCATAGTGTGGAGGTTGCCAGATCCTGTGTGATCCTGATTGGTGTTCCTTGATATATGAATTGTTTCTTTCTGGCTTCTTGTAAAATTTTTTCTTTTACTTGGAAGCTCTTGAATTTGGCTATAATATTCCTGGGGGTTGTCTTTTCAGGGTTTAGTGTAGAGGGCAATCTATGGATCCTTTTAATGTCTATATTGCCCTCTTGTTGTAGAATTTCACGGCAATTTTGCTGAATAATTTCCTTTAATATGGAGTTCAAATTTCTATTAATTTCTGCTTTTTCAGGAAGACCAATGATTCTCAAATTGTCTCTTCTAGCCCTATTTTCTTGATCTGTCAATTTCTCATTGAGATATTTCATGTTTCCTTCTATTTTATCAGTCTTTTGACTTTGTTTTATTTGTTCTTGCTGTCTTGAGAGATCATTAGCTTCTAATTGCTCTATTCTAGTCTTTAGGGACTGGTTTTTGGTTATAATCTTTTGGTTTTCCTTTTCAATCTGGTCATTTCTGGTCTTCAGTTGACTTGCCTCACTTTCCAATTGTGAAATTCTGCCTTTTAAACTGTTATTTTCTTGCCAGATCTCTTCCATCTTTTTCATAATCTCAGATTTGAACTCTTCAAGAGCTTGTGACCAGTTTTCATTCTTTTAGGAAGGTTTGGATATGATTACTTGTTAGTTCTCCTCTGCTGTTTGCCCTGTTGTCTGGATTTTTTCTGTGTAAAAGTTGTTGAGTGTTAAAGATTTCTTCTTGATCTTTCTCTTCTGGGGTTCTTGTCTGTGGCTTGCCATTGTTAGCCCAGTGCCCTCTCAGCTTTATCCTCACGCCCAGGGTCTGTCTGTGCTCTTTGGGCTCCTGAGGTCTCAGGTCTAATTGTTCTCAGGGTCAAGCCTCCTGGTGGTCATCTTGCTTGTTCCTCTGCCCAAAACTCCTTTAACAGTCTCATGGTGCTGCTTCCCCAGTCATGCACCCCTCTGCACTGGGTCCCAACCCAAGGTCCACGCTTGTGCTTAGAATCCCTATCTATAGCTGCGACTGCGCCAGCTCTCAGGGTCTGTGTTCAAAGTCTGTACGTTCTTTAGCCTCTTGGGGTCTTTAGTCTTGCTGCTCTCAGGAACAGGCCCTGGTGACCTCAGGTAGCTGCCAATTACTTAATGGGTGCCCCAAGCTCACTCTAGCTCTTGTGCATTGGCTTTGGCACTGTAGGTGGTGTGTGTGTGGGGGTTGCTCAGCTCGCATTTTAGTGAGAACTGTTTTGCCCCTTTATAGCATGGAAGTGCCTCAATTCCACGTACCTTCAATGCTGCACTCTGTTGTGGGGTCCCTTCATTTGTCTGGTTTGGTTTTTATGTCCCCTTGAGGAGTCCTACATGTGTGGGTTAGGAGAGGTCAAGCAGCTGCTTTTTACTCTGATGCAATCTTAACCAGGAAGACCCTCCATCATGTTTTATGAATAAGCTTTAACTTTTTTTTTGCCCTTGGCTTCCATTGCTCTCCAAGATGATATTTTTGCTGGCTGAGGTAGTCTCTGGACTTTTTCATTCCAAGACTGGAGCTAAAGGTGACTCCTGAGGCCTATTTTCTTCTTTGAGCTGACCTTCTTCTTGAAGCTGATTTCCTTCTTGGGGTGACTCTCTTCTTGGAGTTCACTCTCTACTAGCCTCTTTCACCAGATTCTAAACAGCTCTAGTTTTACTTCTATTCTTTTATATTTTCAAAGTTTAGACTTTCCTGCACAGTGTTTTTTTTTTTTTTTAATTTTTTTTTCTTCTTTTTTTTTAACCCTTAACTTCTGTGTATTGCCTCCTAGGTGGAAGAGTGGTAAGGGTGGGCAATGGGAGTAAAGTGACTTGCCCAGGGTCACACAGTGTGTCATTTAAAATCACTTGGGATACTTGGAACTACATTTCCCGTGATCCCTAATGGATTTCCGGTATTGGATGATGTATTCAAGGTGAGGGACTGTTTGAAATTAGGGGGAAGTGACTTGGAACTTCCTCTTGAGTTACCTGATCTTGAGGAGAAAGGAAGGTAAATGACTGAGGTGAGGTTGGAATAGGTTTTTCTTACAGGCGCGTGGTCAGTTTATCTCTATCAGCATGGCTTTTATTAAAATACTATTCTCCCTTTTAATCTCGGCCACCCTCATCATTTTTAACCATAATAACAGCTGGGAAGTGTCTGAGGCCAGATTTGAACCTAGGACCTCCTGTCTGTAGGCCTGGCTCTCAATCCACTGAGCTACCCAACTGCCCCCTTTCATGGTGTATATTTTATACACAAAAATCTCTAGTGTGGGCTTGGATATCAATGTTACTTTCTAACTTAATATTGTGTGCAAAAGGGTTATAGTCAGTACCTAACTGGTTGCTGGTAGATAAAACCTGGAAGTACAACTGGTATTCTGGTAGTACTTGATTAACAGATTTACTTATCTAGGACACATTTCTAGTGCCAAAATCCTCTTACAAATAGTTTTCCTTAAATATTTTCAAATTGCATATAAAAAATTAACATATTTTAAAAACATTGAGCTCCAAATTATTTTCCTGCATTCTACCTTGAGAAGGCAATTTGATTTTCATTATATATCTGACATGGAAAATATTTTTATATTAGCCCTGTTGTAAAAGAACATACAAACAAAATTAATAATAAAAATTAAACAGTAAAAATAAAATATGCATCAATATGCATCCAGAGTTCAATTTTTTTTCTCTTTGGGAGAGGATAGAATTTTTTATTGTGGGTTCTTTGCAATTTTCTCGGATCATTGTTTTGTTGGGAATAGCTAAGTCCTTTGTAGTAGATAATTGTAGAGTATTGCTGTTACTCTGTACAATATTCTGCTAGTTCACTTCACTTAAATTCATATAAGATTTCACAGGTTTTTCTGAAACCATCTTGCTCATCATTTATTAGAATACAATATTATTCCATTAGATTAGGCAGTGGCTAAGGACACTGGACATGGAATTCAAATCCCTCTTCAGATAATTCCTAGCTGTATGACCTAGGGGCAAGTGACTTAACCTCTGATTGCCATACAAAATGATCCACTGAATCCATAGAAATAGCACACTACTCAATTTTCATTACCAAGTCCAATCTATGTGGTCAAAAAAGTAGATTTAGACTGAAAGGCTGAACAAATACATTCTATCACAATCATATATCATATATCAAAACTTATTCAATCATTCCCCAAATGATGTGTATCCCCTTGATTTCTGATTCTTTGTCATCACCAAAGGCCCTACTATAAATATTTTTGTATAAATAAGTACTTTCCCCACTTATTTGAACTTTTGGGATTCAGAACTAGTAGTGGTATTGCTGGATCAATAGGTATGCCCAGTTTTATAGTCCCTTGGGAATAGTTCCAAATTGTTTTACAGAATGGTTGGACTAGTTCACAGTTCCACCAACATGTGCTAGGTTCCTCACATTCCCTCCATCCTTTTTCATTTGCCTTTTGTTTCATGTTAGCCAATATGATTGGTATGAAGTGGTATCTCAGTTTTTAAAATTTTTATTTCCCTAATCATCACTGGTTAAGAACATTGTTTCATGTTACTGTGGATAGCTTTGATTTCTTCTTCTGAAAATTACTTGTTCATATCCTTAAACCATTTTATAACTGGGGAATTTTTTATATAAATTTGGTTCAGTTCTCTATGTATTAGAAAAATGAAGTGTTTTTCAGAAAAAAAAACTCACTGCAAATTTTTTCTCCCTGTTTTCTTTTTCCCTTCTAAGTTTGGTGAATTGGTTTTGTTTGAACAAAAGCTTTTAAGTTCATGTAATCACAATTTTCTGTTTTGTTTCCTGTCATCTCCTCTATTTCTAAACTCTACCTTTATCCATCAATCTGACAGGTACATTTTCCCATGCTCCCATAATTTACTTATGATATCACTCTTTATGTCTAAATCATTTATCTTTTTTGACCTTATCCTGGTATGTGATGTGACATATTGTGCTATGTCTAGTTTCTACTAAATTGCTTTCTAATTTTCCCAGCAAATTTTGTCATGAGTTCTTTCTTCACAAAACTTGGATGTTCGAATTTATTAAACACTTGATTTCTATGTTCATTTATGACTATGTACACCTCATATATTTCGCTGATTGACTACTGTCTTATCCAGCACCAGAATGTTTAGTGGTTACCACTTTGTAATATATATTGGATTCTGGAAATGCTAGCTCACCTTCCTTTACATTTTTCCCCATTGATTATCTTGATATTCTTTTTTTAAAAATTACTTATTTAGTTAATTAAATTAGAATATTTTTCATGGTTACATGATTTATTTTCTTTCCATCTCCTTCTCCTTCCCCACCTTCCATAGTCAATGAGCAATTCCACTGGGTTTTTTACATTTATCATTGATCAAGACCTAATTCCAAATTATTAATATTTGCAGTAGAGTGATCTTTTAGTGTCTACATCCCCAATCATATCCCCATCGAGTCATGTAACCAAGGAAATTTTTTTCTTCTGTGTTTCTACTCCCACAGATCCTTCTCTGGACGTGGATAATATTCTTTCTCTTAAGTCTCTCAGAATTGTCCTGAATCATTGCATTGCTGCTAGTAGAGATGTCCATTATGTTCCATTATGTCACAGTGTGTCAGTCTCTACGTATAAAGTTCTCCTGGTTCTGCTCCTTTTGCTCTGCATTTCCTTGATATTCTTGACTTTTGTTCTTCCAGAAGGGCCTGTGATCCACTGGGATTTCAATCAGATCTGATCCTCAGGACTCCTCATACGTTGTGCCAAAATTTTTTATATTCATCCTCAGGATCCCTGATCCTGTGGGACTGGAATTCTTACTACCTTTCAGGACTTCTATTCCTTCTTGACCAATAGTGACCCTCTCTGCCTTTGAACTATAACCAAGGGGTGGGTCAAAGTAATGAAATTGCTAAACAATATCTGATTCTGAGCCTATTGCAATCACATGGTGCCATATAATCTTTTTCTGATCACTTTCCAGATACCCTTATCATATCTGGCTTGAGAGCTCCTGAGACTAATGTTTCTGTCACCACCACTTAGACCCACCTCTTTCATCCACATAAACTCAGGTTATATCTCAAAGATCCTTCTGAACTTTTATTAACTTTGCCACTCTAGAATTCATTTTGAAGAATTATTTTAAAATGGTTTTGAGGTAAATGTGAGAGCTCAGCTGAGTGCTTCTCTACTCTGCCATTTCCTTTGAACCCTTCACATTTTGAAAGCAAAGGTCATCTATTTATACAATGAATCACTGTCTGCATACATAATCCCAAATTTTAAGTGAAAGTAAGGAAAGATGAATTTATGATTCAACAGAAAAGAAATTGTCCCAGTTAAATGTAGTGTTATAAAAATAATATCTTTCTTTAATGGTTTTTAATCTAATATTGACTTCCAGTGGAGAGATGCCAGAACTTTAAATTGATGTATAATTCTGTAATGTTATCCTTTAGAGTATGCTAGACTGACAGATATAAAAAAATCAATTTATAATCCCTAGAAATGAATTATTAAACTTCTGCAGTCATCTTTTTTTCATAAGTTAAAGTGTCCTTCAGTTTTTAAGGCAGCATTAGTATTGAAACTGGTTAATGTAGTTAAGGACACTGATGCTAATGCTGGTTGTGCTACTTAGCATTGTATATCAATATGTCCTGATTACACTGAGGGTTCAGTTTTTATTGCACTTGGTCAAGTTTTCATATTTTCCTCCAAAAATTAAAACTAATGCCTCAAATTAAATTCTAGAATGTCAAAGTTAATATTAAGTGGTGTGTTAACCACTTTGAAGATCTGATTGTTGCATTAAAAGATCCAACAGAATAATTTGTCAAATCAATCCCCACCCCAAAGATCAGTAATTTTGGCACAACATTTCAACTGTAATTTTAAAAGTGTTTTAATTTGGGTAACATAAACAATGCTGATACTCATCATGCCCCTTACCTGTGCAAATTTTAAAGCCTGACCTAATAAATCTCATTCGTCATCTTCTTAGGGAGAAGGATGATAAAAAGACCTTGTCAGTAGTAGAGAAAGAGAAAGCAGCCAGACAGTCTAGACAGACAAGCAAAGTTGAAGAACTTTTGCAAAGGGAGGATTTCTCAAGGGCACCAAACCCCGATTCCCAGCCTAATGTACTTGACAATGAAAGAAACAAAGTGGTCAGACAGATTAGACTGTCAGTTATGAACAGATGGTAGCCAGAACTACTAACAAGGACTGATGACCCAGCTCAAAAATACGAGTTAGGATGAAGAAGTGAATGCAAAATCCTGGAATGGCTGAAAGTGAAACAAGTAGCTTATTTGCTTGGTTTCTTAATGGAGATATATCATGACTGTAGATATTAATCCTAAAAAATCCTATAAAAGGAAAGATTGAAAATAAATAGAAATCAGCAGCACATGGAAAGTCAGAAGATATGAGATCAATTGCATGGTGATGCTTAAAGAATTAAAAATCTTTTTGAGCTTGGAAGGTTATTGCTTCCTAAATTTGGTAAGGCTAGTTATGTTTAAAATATTAAGCAATAGGTAAAGCCTGGCTAAAAGTGTACTTCTTTCAAAATTTGTTATTCACTTTAGTGATTTATGTAGACTCTCTCAATCAATTATTAATATCGCCTATTAAGGAATAGATACCTGGGAACCCAGTTCATTGTCATTTGTTGACTTGGTGTAGTCCCTATTTTTATTCAGAAGCATATTTGGTTATGGCCACTAAGTTAAAAATACATTTATTCACATATAGATAAATACACTTGGTGGAAGAGTAGATAGAGTACTGGACTGGTTATCAGGAATATTATTTTTCCTGAGTTCAAATTAGGCCACAGATACCTACTAGAAATGTGATGTTGGGCAAGCCACTTAACCCTGTTTGCCTCATTTCTTCATCTGTATAATGAGGTAGAGAAGGAAATGGCAAACTAAATCAGTATTATTGCCAAGAAAACCCCAAATGAGGTCGTGAGGATGCAGAGATGACTGAAAAAGATTGAGCAACATCAATACTACACACACACACACACACATACATATGTGTGTTTATGTGTTGTGTTGACATATGTTCTTGGTGACAGCCTATACCAAAATTGGAAGGAAATTTTCCTGCTTTAATGTGGCATATAATGGTAGTCTTGAGAGTTATATTTTAATAAACTGCATTAAAATATTCAGTTCCAGTCTGAAATATAACCATAATGGAAATCCATCTGGAATTAATTTTTTTAATGTTAGCAGATTTCATTTTTTCTACTCCATAATTTGATATATGAATTTTTTTAATGGAAAGGGGAGTAAACTTCCTTCTCAAAAATGCATACCCCATATATGATATATTTGCATGTATAAGCATATAGATAATATGTGCATATGCATATGTATATATATGTAATTTTACAAATATTTATTGAAAGCTTACTATGTACAAGCTGTTCGGTTGGAGGCTAATGAATAGAGAAGTATCATTTGAATTATTTCATAGTATTTTGCTTTTGTACTTGAAAATCAGTAACTTCTTTGACTGGAAAGATGCAGAAGATGTGAAAAATATATTATTTCTATAGGAATCAAAGCTTCTGGTCTTGCATGTGAAAAGTTCTCTAGACTTTTTGCTTTGATTCTTCATATATTTGTGCCTTATTTCCCCCCTAAATATTCTAGGTATTTAGTCATATTTCTTTTTAAATATTAAAGATTAAAAAACAAAGGAAAAAATTAATTCACAAATTTACTCTGAAAATTCTACTATCCAAAACTTTTCAAAGTAGGTTCCCATATTGCCACTGCCACCTTTGTATTTTTGCTAAACTAACTTTTAAGGAAAATGACAAATTTTGGAGGGGGTGTAGAAAAATATGAATATTAATACATTGCTGATGGAGCTGTGAAATGAGCCAATCATTTTGGAGAGCAATGTGGAATTATACTAAAAGAGTTATAAAACTGTGTATACCTTTTAAACCCAGTAATACTAAATTAAAATAGCCAAAATAAAGTAAAATTTATACTTGTTTCCTAAGACATTCAAAGAAAAAAGAAAAAACCCTATATTTTAAAAAATCTTTATAAAAGCTCTTTTTGTGGCAGAAAAGACCTAGAAACAGAAGGTATGTGCATAAATTGGGGGACAGTTGAACAAATTATTGTACATGTTTTTCATGGAATACTATTGTGTCATGAGAAATGACAAGATTATCATACACACTCAAAAAAACCCAACAACTTGGAAAGACTTGTATGTGGTGATGAAAATAAGTGAACAGAACCAAGAGAACAATGCACACTAACAATAATAATGTATGCTGATCAACTATAAATTACTTAACTATCATCAACAAGACAATAATCCAAGGCAACCAGAAGGGACTCATGACAAAAAAAGGATATCTACTGCCACAAACAGAGCAGACAGAGTCCAAATGCATATTGAAACATAACATTCTTCATTTAATTTCTTACATGAATTTTTTTTCTAGTGTAAGCAATATGTAACATTTCACAAATGTATGAACAAGGAAAAGATGCATTACATGATAGTATTTGTACAATCTATATCTTATTACCATTTTTCTTGGGTAAGGAGAGGGGTGAGAGGGAGCAGAAGAAAGAATACATAGCCAATATGAGAATTTGTTACTCTTGGATGAACATATTGATTATAATAAATTATATATTTATAACACATTACATATAATAGCATTATTATATTAACTTATTTTATCTATATATAAATATAAATAAACAGTAACTCTATATTTTATACATAACACATAAATATATATATAGTGCAACAAAATATACTTTTAAGATCTTTTGAATCTGAATCTTTTAAGAGATAGTGAACTGGGTCATCAAGAATGACTTTCTATAGAAGGGGACCTTGAACCTGAGGGAAGCCAATAATTCATTCTAAGAGGAAGAGATGAAGAGAGAATATCCCAGCCTTCCCAAAGGAATGAAAGCAGAGATTGCAATGCTGAATTCAAGCAAATGGATTTGACAACTTAGTGTATATGAAGGTGGGAATAAGCCTGAAAGTGTAGACTGGAGCCAGATTGTTAAGAGCTTTAAAGGGCAACCTTAGGAATTTGTATTTTTCTCATAGAAATAATGAGAAGTCATTAAAATTTCTTGGGCAAGAGAGTTACATGACCAAATTTTGCTATAATAATGATGAGATTAATAATAATATCTAATATTTATATAGCACTTACAATGTGCCAGTAACTAATTAGGAAAATTATTTTGTAATTTAAGTAGTGGCTGCATGGGAGAAGAATAAATAAATCTTTAAATACAATTTTCCAAGAAACAGCATACTGTAGTGAAGAAAGTCCTCTACTAATTTAGTCAGGTGAAGTAATGGACATTATTGGCTTAAAATATAAATTAATAGGCATGAATTTCTTTAATTTCTTTCTACAACGGAAAGGTAGTCAAAGAAATTGAAAGTTAAAATGACATGGAAAAAACTGAAACCAAGGTATTAAAAATAAGGCAACAACCAAGATTTTTGTTGTTTGTTTTTAGGAGTACGAGCAAAAAAATATGCAATGACCCAGTTAGGGTCCTTGCATCTTCTCCCAAAAGGTGCCCAGTGTTATTGGCAACTAGAGAAAAGTAGAAGCCTGTAGACAAATTGAGAGCTCCAGAACAATGGAGGGTTTTGATCATGAAATGAAGATGCCAATTGTATTAAAGTGATAAAATAACATTTTTATAACTTTTTAAATGAAGGAAGGGGAAATTTGGAGCTATTAGTTATTATTTTTATTGCTTACTTTTCTTTTGAATTTTACTTTCTGACATTTTAAACAGTATGTATTTTCTGTTCATATAGGTTTAAATACATATTATAATATTCCTTAGCTTACACAATTATTGTGAGGTAATCACATTTTAAATCATAAAAAGTCAAGCGAAAATAAATTTTGTCATTATTGAATGTGTTCAAGATCTGCAATTTTATTAATATGAGCATACATTCCACTGATGCTCATCATGGTCCCTTTAAAGAACAGATATAGATTTTCATGAATGGATGTGGCCAAAAGAACTGTATCACTTCATAATTAGTTTTATGGTGATATCTCCCCATACATAATTATGCTAATCCTCAGGGGACTCACTTTCAACTCTGATGTAACAATGAGGAAAAATTAGTATTTAGTGAGATGTAATGATCTCTATTTGATATTATTTTTTCTTCCATGCTTGGAATATGGTGAGTGGTAATGATTCTAAAAATTTTTAAAGAGGAACAGAGGACATTCCACTTCCGATATAATTGTCTCATCATTTAAATTAAGGCATAGTTAGATTGGAGAGAAAAGGAAAAAATGATTCTGAACAGTTACTATGTAGACTAAGAAAAGTGGTCTTTATGGGCAGGCTAAAAGGCTTAGAGGTACTTGGATAAATTACCGAATTGCCAGTTTAATTGCCTATTTGCTATTCTTACTTATGGAGTTCTCTTGCCTTTCTTTCTCTGGCCCTTTGTCTAGACTAGCCCCAATACTTGGAATTCTCATCTTAGGATCCGTAGCTTATTTCAGATATTTCAGGCAGTTTCTACAGGTGTTCTTTTTCTGATGACATAATTGCTCATGTCCACCTCCTACCAAAGTTCCTCATATTTGGAATATATATGAAAAAAATATATCTTATGTATATGTGTACCTATAATTTCCCCCAATAGAATGTAAGTCTTTTGAATGTGATGGTTTTTTCCCCCAACTTTTCATCCTTAGAATTTAGCATAGTGCTTGGCATATTGTAGCTTCTAAAAATACTTGTTAATTGATTGATTGTTTGCAGTGCATCACTATTCATCAGTTTTTCAAGAGTATCAAAGAATGCCAGTGTTTCAAGAGATTATGGTAAATATATATTAATTGCAATATATTATGCTAGATAATAGGGGGGATAACAAAATACAATCTGTGCACATTAGATTAAAAACAACATAAAACAAAACAAAACTAATAAACAAAAATCTTTAAAGTAACTAATTTTTTGATTTATATATTTTCAAATATCTTGAATCTTTCTCAGTTCTAATAATTATTCTAGAAATCTCAAACTATGATTTCAAAATGAACAGAAAATTTGTATTTTTATTGACGTAAATGCAAATTTATCAAAAACACTCTTAAAGGTCAATTTTAATCCATAAATGAACAGTATTTCAAATTTTAATAAAGATAGAAATCACTCTTACTTCACCCAACAGTTATCCTTTTGTCAAAGATCTAGAAAACATTGACTATTAAATGGATTTTTGATAGATCTTAGATTAAAAAAAATTAATTTTATTTATTTTGTTCAGAAAGTATCTTTCAATATCCAAATAAGTTATAAACAATATTTCTGGGAAAGGTAGACTTACCTATTGATAATTTTTAGGGGCTCATGAAATATCTTGACTATATTTGTATATATAAGTAACAGAATAGGCAGTATGTTCAGCAGCTAAGAAATTTACTTTGCTTCATTTTTGGAAGCTGTTGACGGCAGGAATATAATGAAGATGAAGTTTTAAAGGTGCTGACAATGTTAAACAGAGGGATTCCTTGAAAGAACAAAATTTTACTGCAGATAAGCTAATAGAAGATGGTCAAGTTGGATTTAAAGATAATCTCCTACTGACAAAATGATGAGGAAACTATATGTTTTCGGTCAAGACCTTTTAAGGTTGTACATCTTTAATTTTTTTCTTGTTCAGACTACTAAGACGGTTGCTTACAGGAATTGAAAATAGGCCAGAATTTTTAAAAGAAATAGCTTATATCATTGAATAATAATCAAATACACTGTGAAGTATTTAAAGATCTTTTCTAAATGACCTGAGGAAAACATTTTCAGCAATTCTTTAAAAAAATATTTATAATCACCTATAATACTCCCTATTGGAATACAATTAATTAATTTAGAAATTAGTGGTCATTTCAAGGATTTCCACATGCAATTAGGGATTGCTTTAATTTTGTTCTGCTTGATATTTATGCTAGTAAAAATATGCTTTAAGAAAATTTACTGACCAAATTTTCAAACATTTAGTTAAGCTATTAATATTTGTGATAGGGAACAAATATTCCTCATTTTTGCTTTATTTTTCACAAATAAGGTAAAAAATGAACAAGGAACATTCTTTTGTAGATATAAGAATTCCCGTATTAAATTGATTAAAACCAGTATGCTTCACAAGAGCAAGAGATATATTATAAGATGTAGTCCCAATTAGGATGATGCTCTTGATGTCTGTGAAAACTTTGTCTATCATTCCCATTTTTGATTAGCTAATGGTATTAATGCCTGATACCAATTTTTTAAGTGAAACCAGTTCTCCAATATGGCTAATAGGGATCTCGTGGGGATAAAGTATTGCTTTTTAAATGATGTGAAATGCACTGCTGAGTTTGCATCATGTTAAAATAACTGACCTACAAAAGGATAGGAGATGGATGACAGGAAATAGTAACTAAAAACACTAGCCAATTATGGTACCAGTCTCTGTATTCCCAGTACTATATGGAAGATGGTTACTAAGAATACATTAGCAATAACAAGATGCATATGAAGTAAAGATATCTTAAGGCTTCTATGTATCTTATCTATTGATTTTCTCTTGAAAATGTAATTATTAACACAGATTTGAAGATGCTATTATGTGTCTATATATATGAGTTGTATTAAAATTAAAAATCAGAACTCACACACTAAACATTTTTATTAAAATATGTTGTCTCAGTTATGAATTTCAGACTTTTAAAATATAATTTTGTAGTTTTAAGCATATTAATTTATAATTGAAATAGTGTAATTGATAGCTTTTTAAATCACTTTCATTTCTTGATGTATTCCTTTGCTATAATTTCACTTTGTGCATTATTAACATTTTCAGGCTTTGAAATGATTTTCTGTTTTATCAATTTTCTAGTATTTTTGTTGACAATAATATTTACCATCTAATTTTTTAATAATTTTTATTATTTTAGCTTTGCTTATTAACTGATTTTCTATTCAATATTGCTAATTCAAAACCTATTTTCTTATTTTGTGTATTTTTAAGAATATATTTTTAATCTGAAGACTGACTTAGTGCTCCTTCTTCAAAATTTGGTTTTGCTGTCTCATCATTATTGATGTTCTTCATATGGTTATTCATTATTTTTGTGATTTCTTTCTTTAATCCGCACTTTCTTCAGAACATTATGATAATCTCCACCTAGGCCTATGTTATGCATGCACTCCCTAAAGCAATCGCTATTTTTTGCATGGTGATCTGAAAATAATGTTAGTATTTCTGCCTTTTTTTGCACTTATATGTAATTTTTCAGTATGCTAAGGATAATATCTTACTGAAAAATTAAATATGTGGGCATATATTCTTTTTTTAAACCCTTAACTTCTGTGCATTGGCTCCTAGGTGGAAGAGTGGTAAGGGTGGGCAATGGGGGTCAAGTGACTTGCCCAGGGTCACACAGTTGGGAAGTGTCTGAGGCCGGATTTGAACCTAGGAACTCCCGTCTCTAGGCCTGACTCTCAATCCACTGAGCTACCCAGCTACCCTGGGTACATATTCTCAAGTGATCTCTTGCACATTGCTTTATAGATCTTCTAGCTCTGAAGTTCTCCAACAACTTCTTGTTGTGTTTATCTTTCTATTAAATGTGTCTAGAAATGAGAGGGAAATTAAAGTCTTTTATAAATACAGTGTTACCACCAGTTCTTGCAATTCAGCTAAATTTTCTTTATAATCTAGATGTTAGGCAATTTTATATATATATATATATATATCATGTGTTTATTATATATTGGTTAATTATATATGATTTCTTTAACACTTATTTTTTATTCAGATTAATAATTTAAATTTTTCTTTTGGCATTGTCTGATATAATAATATAATTAGAATTCATCTTATATAGTAAGCTTTGTTTCAGCCTGTTTTTTTATTTGTATGTATTTTTTACTTCTTTGATGTATTTCTTGGTTTTTTCTTATCCATTGTCATTCATTTTATTGATATGTTTTATCTACTCACATTAAAATACATTTTTTCTGTCTCTCTCTGTCTCTGTCTCTCTCCCTATCTATGTATCTATCTCTCTAACTCTAAATTCAAGGCCTTCTCTTTTTCCTCCATTAATTTATCTGCTTTTTCCTTGTTTTGAAGTTTTAATTAAATAATTATTTGAACTGATTATTCCTTCCTTTTTTTCTTTATCTTTTCTCAGTTAAATAGAAAATAAAAACCTCTCCCCTTATACTTGCTTGCAATATTTAATATATAGCAAAAATGTGCAACTTTGTTTTTCCCCTTTATTTGATTTTATGTAGAATATTTTCCATGGTTATATGATTCATACATCTCCAATCCCATTCTTTCTACCCCCCCCCCCAAAGCCGACAAGCAGTTCCACTGGGTTCTACATTTATCAGTGTTCAAAATGTATTTCTATGTTATGTATATTTGCATTAGAGTGATCCTTTAACATCAAAACGTTAATCACATCTCTATCACAATATGTGATCGAGCATATATTTTTCTAAGGCATTTCTGGTTCCACAGTTCTTTCTCTGGATGTGGAGAGCATTCTTTCTCATAAGTATCTCTGGATTGTCCTGGGTCATTGCATTGCTGCTAGTACAGAAGTCCATTACATTCGATTTTACCACAGTGTATCAGTCTCTGTGTATAATGTTCTCTTCGTTCAGCTCCTTTCAGCTCTGCATCAATTCCTGGAGGTTGTTCCAGTTCACATGGAAATCCTCCAAAAAATATGCCACATTGAAAATGAATTTAGTGCTAATAAAAATGAAACAAGTGCTGAAATATCCCAGCATGAAAGCTTTAGTCTCATATGGAATATAGCATCGATATATTTAAGTTCAATTAGATTTGATTATCCTTTTTTGTACATATACATTCTTTAGGAACTAATGAGATAAAAACTCTAAATCCAGTTGGCAGTGACAAGGCTAGGAGAGTGGGAAACAACATGTAAACAAACAAGCACAAAGAATATATATGAAAGAAAACAAAAGTTAATCATTTTTTAAACCCTCACCTTGAGCCTTAGGCAGAAAAGCAGTTAATGGTAGGCAATAGGGGTTAAGTGTTTTGCCTAGGGTCACACAGCTATGAAGTATCTAAGGCCAGATTTAAACCTAGGACCTCCCATTGCTAGGCATGGCTCTCAATTTATTGAGCCACCTAGATGTCCCCTAAAGTTAATCTTAAGAGAGAATCTTAGAAAGAATTCTTACAGAAAGTTCAATTTTAGCTGAAAATTTAAGAAAAACAGAGATGTAAATTGTTGAACTATTCAGGGACTTTTCATGAAGGAGAAAAACTTGATAAGTTCTATTAATTTAGTCCATCCAAAGAAATATAGAAAATCTACCAGAACTGCTGAGGAAAACCAGGAAGCACAGAAAGAAAAAATCAATGGGAAGAGGAATTGTTGGCAATGTTTAAAGGAGTAAATGGGTCAAAAATGTAAAATTTTTGATTGTCAAGATAATTGGCTGTCTTCGTTGATACATGGATTATTATGAGGCTATATGAATTTGAGAATACATTGAAGAGTTAGAGAAGGGAGATAGGAAGAGATAGGGAGGTCAAATAGAGCTTTTACTATAGAATCAGGAAGACTCCAAAATTCATAGTGACAAAAAGAATGGAGAAAGTGTGACTTTTTACTTGGATATGTGAGGAGTCTGTGGGGAGATGGAAAGTTTTTACTGTGATTTGTAAAGAGAAAATGTTTCTGTCCTGGCTGGAGAGAGTCTGAGAAGAAAGAAAGAAAGAACTTATTCCCTGTAATGACAAAGTTTAACCCAGGTATTGTAAGTAAATAAGAAAAGGATTCTTAAGGGATATTGGCTACTATATGCAGAAATTCAGTGGTAATACAATTCAAGAATAAAATAACAGAGGAGACTATGGCTGTGATATTTCTTGTGACTAAAATATTTTAATTGGTATTTATGTATTTGTGCTATTGTTATCCTGTTAATGAATTGTAAAGTCACTAACTAATGTTTACTTGAGCTTAGTAGATTAGGAATTTTAGATTGATAGAGAAAGATGAACAAAAGGCTTGTGGAAAAAAAGGTTCTTCAATTTAAAAGATGAAATATATAAACTAGTGTAAGGATTCAGTTGACTGGTTAATAAGAAAGAGCTGCAATTTTAGTAGTTAATAAGTACACATCCAAACTTACACCAGGCTTACCTTTAAAAATGGATCTTAATGTTTTCTCAAAAGAATGGTACATAAAATTAGGAGGAGCTTTCATTTAAGTAGAAAACAATAATTTCGTAGGAGAAGGTTTAGCACTTGAGGAACCAAGGATGTGTTTATATGACACTGAATATGTGAATATATTGCACATGTATAAATAATTTACATAAATGTGTATTTGTATGGATATGTTAATATATAATGACAGACTTATGGGAGACACTCAAAGAGCTTATACTGTATCTAGAAAAGACAGTCCATACACATAATACACTATATATGTATATGTATAAAATAAATACCAAATATGTGTAGGGTTGTTTTGAGGGAAAGGAATCTGGGAATATAGAGAAGGGCTTCATTTGTTGAAGGTTGAGTTTTAGTAGAATCTTTAAGAAAGCCAGAAATGGGGAGGCAGGGAATGGAAATGTGCATTGGTTCAAAGTTGTCAGGACCGTGGAAATACAATCGCATTAGAAACAATAAAAAGATGAGTTTAGCTAGACCCTAGTGTAATGTGATAGGGAGTAATGTACACCAACTATGGAGAGATGTGTATGGGCCAGATTGTGAAGGGCTTGAAGTACCAACTTCAGAAATTCGTATTTAAACTTAGAATCAATGGATTTTTGAGTACCTCATAATCTTACATGTTTTACTTAAGTGAATAAATCAATGTATTTGCCTAATAATTAAGTTTTGCAGGTGCCAGGTAGACAATATGTACATCATTTGAAGATGGTATCCCTATTGACTAAGGTAAATCAAGCCTCAGGAAAGGTAAGATAAGCAACCACTGAGGTACAACATATAGAAGGGTTAACAAGAGACATATTTAGATACAACTTCTTATAAATGAACATTATTTAATGCCAGATGACATTTTTATCAGTTCTCAATATTTATTTTATGATGTAACCTTTCATAGTTTAGATTCAAAGTTTCTTTTAGACATTGACATGGGAGTTACATTTTTTTTCAAACAGAGAACTTCATTTTTCTATCCAGTCTGTGCCATACAATTCCATTATAACCATTCCAAATTGAATTTAAAAAGTGCCAATATCAAGAATTTCAGTCTGTATAATGTATATAGAGGTAAATACAATGGATCAGGAGCTTTTTTGTTTTTCCTTTATAATCAGACTAGGTGGAGAGTCACTTTCTAGATATATGGCATTTACATTGCTTATTAGTGAAATCACTAAATTTCATGGGTCCTTATTATACACACATGAGAATTTTTTTCCAGCAAATGATGTTTAATGCCATATACTCATATATCACAATGTGTAGACACAATATGTAGAGAGATATTTATCATACCACATTATAATTGAAATTGAAGATAATTTAATTTTTAAGAAATCAGCATTGTTTCTAAAAAGCTTATTGCTTGAGATTCTGTTTGAATATATATATATATACTATAAATATGAATGTTATTGAATATAAAAATTTTCTGTAATTGAAGTTTTAAAAAGAAAAGCAAATAGGAAAATTAATATAAAAATACATTAACTCAGTTATTTTTATTTTTAACTAGTTTTCTTTAAACTTCCCATGGAAAGATGCTAATATAAACATTCATCTTTTTACTTGTATAATTTAGTAAATTTATATTTTAAAGACTGAGTTCAGAAGTTTAATGCAATAATTATCTCAATGTTTTATGATATTAGAATAAATACTTACAATATAAGATGTGAAAAATGCAAGATACAAGAACACAATTTGAAGAGAAGATGGTGAAAGAAGAACCAGGAAAATATAATTTGCCAAAAGCCATAAAATAAAAGCGTTATTGTTAGGAAAAATTTAACTAGCATCTTAATATAAATACTTCATTTTCATTTCTAGTTAATATTTTCTAGTTGAGGTATTCTCAAGGTAGCTAACAAAGAAAAATAGAAAAAGTAATTGATTTTAAAGATGGGCATTATTCAATACATCTATTTTTTAAGTATTCTGGTCTAGTCCAAGAAAATGTTACTCATACTCTTAGGAAAAAGACATGTTTGACCAATTTTCTCTATGACTTTCTGTAGTCTTTATTCTGCCAAGAAGCATCACTTTTCTATTTGACTTATAATAAAGCTGTTCTGACTTGTTGGTTAGCTACCACATGTCTTATAAACATATGACTTAAAATCTCTAAATACATTAAGGCCCAAATTTCCTATTACAATGGGACTTCTTAAGGCTATCAAACAAGTTGGAACTTAACGTTATTAAGTAACCAACACAACTAATTTGAATTTATATGAATTTGGAAACAAATTTAGTTTTTATTGAATAACATTTGTGGTGTATAGAACACTAGCCAAATGCAGTTTTTCATTCTGGCCATGATATAAAGACAAAATAAATTCAAATTTATGTGCCTTTCATCTGTAAATACTAAATGGAATAATTGAGAGTTTATATAGGATGGTTGTATAACAGTAGTACAGACTTCAAAGGGTTATTATTTGCAGACCTTGTCTAGTCTATAAAACTTTACTTTTTTTTTGCTTCAATTTCCCCATAGTAAAAAATAAATCTAGCTATATGTTCTATCAGAGAAGCAGTATGAATGTTTACAGAATGTGGCATCTACCCAGATTTCCACATGTGTATATGACTTGGTATGTCCCTGGCAGTTTCATTCAGCTACTTGAATATTCTTAATATCATATGGCAAAGATATCACATATCATGAATAACATCTAAGATTGAAATGAAATATCCAGAATTTAGAGTTTTCATTCACTACAACATCCATCTTCTGGATGGATACCACACTGGGGATGAAAGACAGGAAAACACTCAAGCAATGCTTGCCTGAGTCGAATTGTGATGATTTCATATAGGATCAGCAGAAGAAATGTTTCTTAGACTATGAAAGCAAAATTTCAAATAATTTTTCATATTGTAAACTTCAAAGAAATTTAAAAAAGGAGAAACAGAAGAGGGAACTGTGGCTATTTAGTGATCAGAGATAAAGCCTCAATTTTTACTGAAGAACTGTGTTTATAAAAAGGACATAGATTAACCTACTGGTCAAGAATAGTCTGTTGGATGTGAGATGTTGTAGAAAAGTATGGATATCCAAGTTAATTACTGCCTTCTTAAGCAATCAGGGGTCACTCATTCTCTGTTTTGAGATGACATTATGTTTTCAAGATTTTTAAAAATTTGATTGTTCCTTAGAAATTTTTCTTTCTTCACTTACAAAGAGGTAGGATTCAGAGCAACTAACTACCCTTCAGAATCAAGCTATTATTTTCATAACTTTTCTTGACAAAATATGTTTGATTTTGAAAGAATCTAATTTTCTACTTGCTTCGTAATGTCACATAAAACTATAACAATTCATTTTGTATATATTTTCACTGCTAAATTTAACCAGATTTGCAGGGAATATGTACCTTTGAATTCTGTTTCTTATTTCTCAGTAGTTCTCAGCTATGATTCATAATTTGAAATTCTCCTTTAGTAGTTAGAATTATTTTTTCTAATGTTTCTTGCAATTCCTCTCTATGTGTATTTTAATGACAATGACAGCTGGAATTTACATTTATAGTTTCAAGTTTCAAAATGCTTTACAAATATTAGCTTATTTTATCTTCATGATAATTTTGAAAGGTAGGTCCTATAATTATTCCAATTTTACAGATGAGTAAACTGAGACTCAGAAGTTAAATGGCATTCTCAGGGTCACATAGAGAGCAACAGTTTGAGACAACAGTTGAACTAGGTTCTTCTTCACCCCAGGTCCAGAATTCTATGCACTACATCAACTCGCTGCCAATTAATTTTCTATATGTTAACTTTGCTTTTTTAAGTCAAAATCAAAATAAAAGAAATAGTAGATAGAGAAGGCTGAAAGATCAGAGTTCTAGTTTTGCCTTAAACAAATAGCAGATATGTGAGTGGTAAATCACTATCTCTTAGTGCTCTCTGTACCTTTCTAAGACTTTCAATAGCAAAGAAGTTTTTGACCTACATCTGGAGAAGGAGTTTCATCATCTGAGAATTAAATCAGAAATCCAATCTCTATCCCTGAGACCCTTCCATTGTATAAGACATAAATCTAAATAAAGTTAGGTTAAATCTTGTAGATTAAATTAATCCCAAAAAAAGTTTTTTTTTATGAAAAACTATTTTGGGATATACTACAAATGGTGCAGGTCCTAAGATTACTAATGTCTAAAATGTGAGAAGGTAGACCAGACATGCCTAAATTACTTTCAAATTACAAATCCTGCTAAACTGATTATCTCTCAAGTTCCCTTAGAGGTGTAAATAAATCTAGAATTCAGCTAGTCAATTATTGATGGAATTATTTTCACTAGATTTGACATTGTGAACAATTTCTACTGCTATTTGTACAAGTACTGTAAAGAGGTGATATTAATGTTTGCTCATTTTAATGGGATTTTGAAAAAGATAGTTTAGAAACAGGTAATAATATGTTTTTTAAAAGTTGTTCAGTTTTTTTTAAGTGGAGGAAGGAGTATCATCCCAATCTGAAATTTCATCGGTGTAAGAAATCAACATGCATCCTAGTTTAGATACTCCCCCCAACAGTGCACATACAGATCAAGAAATTGTCTGTAAACATAGAGTTTTAGAGAAGTTGATTGACTACCTCAGGATCACATAGTTAGTGTGGCAGAGTCAGGATTTAAATCTATGTCTTCCATACTCTACGGCCAGCTAGCCTTCTATTAAATCAAACTGATTCTTATATTTTGCCACTAATATATTAATAACCTATTAACTTTGGTCTGAAATATCAGAAGCTATGTTTGGACTATCAAACCAGTATGATAACTACTAGATATTCAGCCACAAGATGTAGATTTCAAACCAGGTACAGACTATTACTCACTTAAGCAGATGCTTTTAGTGGGGATATGAGTAATTCTAAAGAAAGTGCTGGTTCCTTTCATTTCAGACATTTTACAACGTATAGGTAGGTCGATCCCCCCACATGGTCATTATAAAAATTATACTGGGTATGGCTAACCTTGACTGCTTCAGTGCACCCTATCATTAAAAAACTCCAGCTGGGCACTGTTTACAGCTTACTATCAGCAGAGTTTCTACAATGAGCAGCCTTGACATGTCTTTGCTGATGTGGCCTTATCATGTTTTTGAAGTGTCTTTGAATTTAGGATGGCATATAATTGAGAAATAACTCGTATATAAGCCAAGAATGTTCAGTTTAAATCTATGGCTAATAAAAGAATATATTAGTATGTCATTTTTCTCTAACATTCTAAAAACTCTGTGACATATCAATAGTGGATATTCAGTTGGAGACATGGTATCCTCCAGCAAACCAAGCACTATCACTTTAGTCATTAATAGTGTTTATAGGAGTCTTCAATATAAAGTTCATGAAACAGACATTTGAAGTTTTTAATTTGTCAGGTTATTTTGATGAAAAATTACATTTTTGTTAAAATCATCATTAAAGTACAAAGGAGTGGTCACTGGCTTAGAGGAGTCATTGACTTGAGTCATTTGGGGGTTCAAAGCCCACATTTTATGCTTATTACCTGTGTGTTTGAATATGTCACTTAATTTCCCTAGAACTCAGTTCTTTTTTATTTGTAAAATGAGAGGTTTCAATTAGATGGTTTCCCAGGTCCCTTAGAGCTCTAAATCTAAGATCTTATGATAAAGTTTTATTTAGACTTTTTGCCACATGATTAATCTTATGTTTACTGTGAGCATTCATCAACATAGAAAAGAATCAAAAGAGGTAGTATTTTTGAGCAGAAAAGCTCATTTGTCAAGCTGACATTTAAGCTGCCTGACACACAAATAGGAATTTTGTTATTGGCATATAAAGGTGAATTCTAACCAAATTCTTCATAGCACTGGCAGGTATTCATTTTTAAACATCCTTCAATTATTATTTTTTGGCATGTGATAATAGTTCTTTTATGAAAATATCTTGATTTCTTCATTTATAATAGATACAGTCAAACTTAAACTGTAGAAACATTTTTCTCTTCTTTCTTAATTTCTCTTTTTTTTTGAGGATAAACTTCACAAATACTTTTGCAAGTTATGAGATCATAGATATAGAGCTGGAAGAGAGCTCAGAAATGATACAGTCCAAATCCCTTCCTTTTACAGATTAAGAAACTGAGGACCATAGAGATTAAGTGACTTTTTCAGAAACTCACAGGTACTTTAAACCCTCATCCTCTAATTCCAAATACAGCATTCATTTTTGCTGTACCATGTTGTCTTTCAAGTATTTTCATTCCTAAACTAAACATACTTTATCAATAATTATTTGCTAAATTTTGATTTAATAACTATTTTTTGGCTGTTCTGTCATTTCAGTCCTCACTCTGTGACCATATTTGGAATTTTCTTGGGAAAGATAGTGAAGTAGTTTCACATTTCTTTCTCCTGCTCCTTTTATAGATGAACCATGTGAGGTGAACAAAGTGACTTGCTTAGGGTCCCATGACTAGTAAATGGCTGAGGCTGGTTTTGAACTCTGGTATTCCTGACTCCAGACCCAGCACTCTATCCGCTGTGTCATCTAGCTGACCCTGATAATTCTGTATAACTTGATCTTTATCCCTATAAATTTTGCTTTCTCTTCTCATCTCTGACTTTTGGAACTTGGAACCCTGTAGATTCTCCTGTTAAGGCTTATTTCAAGTATGCTTTCCTGAGCCTCCTAGTGCTTAGTCCTTTTCTCCTCAACAGAATAACTATGATTTTACTTTGTGGGTTTATGTTTACTTATCTGTCTACATATAATTTTCCTTGGATATAATATAAACTCCTTGATTCCAGGAACTATTTCATTTTGAAAAATCTTTGTATCCTTACACACTGTTCATTGGCATGTAATAGAAACTTAATAAATACTAAATTGAATTAAAAATCAACAAAATAATTAAAATAAGCAATTAATTAAGACAAGGGTAGATGGCTTTAAGTCTTTTGTGACTCATAAAAACTCCTGACCTTTGGGGTACAACTTTCTGCCTTGTTACTGGGTGTGTTTTTATTTTCTTTTATTATTATTTTTTTAACAAATAGCCAGATAGGTGACTTCATACTGAAAAAGCAGAATAGTGAGGACATTACTCATTATTTTGAATGTCTAAAAAAGCAAGTTTTTAAGCCTTTCAGCTTTAAAATATTTTATGCCAGTTCTAGGCACTACCCTTGGAGAGAATATGGAGGAAACAAACATGTAATTATAAATGTTATTATTGATATGATTAGGTGAAAATCATATTCATGTCCATAATATAAACACATTCAAATCATTAAATAACTAAATTAGTTATTGAAAGGAGGTATTTTTTTCCAGTTCTTTGCTAATAATGGTGGTTCTAGGCTTATTTTCCTGATTAAATTGAAATTAAATTAAATCCTTGATCTAAAGAAACCTAGTCCTTTATATTTTGAGTTTTCTGGCTATTTTCTCAAATTGATCCATTTTTATATGTAAATTACTTGAAAGTATGCTATATTGTGGTTAGCAGGGAGGTTGTAGTGTGGTAGCTAATGAATAACACCTTGGAACAGTGGATAGAGAGCCAATAAGATTTCTGGCTGTAAGACCCCCAGGAGAATCATTCAACCTCTTGATGCTCCTAGTAATTCTCTATATTACAGAAAAGCTATTGACCTGCTTTATTAGAGAGAGTTTCCTCATCTGGAACTTCTTGACATTAAGGAAACTACAGGTTAATTCTCTGTCCTATGAAAGTAACCAAGAACCACTTTTCCAGACTTTTGTTTCTTTTCCTAGGTTTCTAATCACTGAAGTTCAGAGAAATTTTATTTTTCTACTAATCTCAGGAGGTTCCGATTATATTATGACATATGACAACATGCTTTAGAGGCTTTGCAATTCTTTATCCTGTGTTAGAAGTAACCTTCTACAATAGGTATTATGGACTACAATGAAAGAATTACTACATTAAGCTGTTGATACTACTCTGTGTTTATAGATATATATGCACATATCTATTACACACATATGTTTTATATACATATTTATATACTCATATATGTATACATATGCACATGTAAATAGACATTCTCTCTCTTTCTCTCTCTCTCTCTCTCTCTCTCTCTCTCTATATATATATATATATATATATGTGGGTGTATATCATATGTAACAAGTTTCTTTTTATCAATGTAATTTATAGTCTTAGACAGTTTCCTGTCTTATCTCAATGGGTTACATTGCCACTCAGTGATAAGAGGGTATGGATCAATCAGGAACACACAAAACAAACATAGTAAATGATCTATTATTGGAGTTATGTTTTTCATTCCATAGCACAAGAAAAGTCAAATATGCCTCTCATTTGTAAGTGTGTGTTAGGTGAGTCAGTGGTGATAGTGGCAGCTAAGGAAGGGTTACTTGGAAAGGTAAGGAGGAAGGAAACAAGTACCTAAATAAAGTACTTACTTGGGCCAGATTTTATGTAGTCGATGCAGACTTTTGTAGAAGTTAAGTAATTTGCCCAGTGTCACATAGGAAATTAATGGCATAGCTAGGCCATCAAGCTATTGTATTTTTTATACTTCCTAATATTTTGCTTCTTGAACAAAAGAGACATGTTGTTATTTATCCTAGTGAAATTTGTACTGTATTTCTTTAATGTATTTATTGATAAATACATATGTATATATGTATATGTACTTTTCCATTGAAATTAAAACATAACAATTTTACATATTTGACATTTTACAAATTCCTCAAATAATCACACAAACAATAACAGAAATAAAATTTTAAATTGTTACTTTGAAATTAAAATATATTCACTGATAAAATGAATTTGAAGTGTCATATTAGTATTTTGATATATTTATGAATTTTGCATTGAAATATTAGCAACATTATTTCCAACATATACTTTTATCTGAAGAAATAATGCTCAGCAGGATATCAACAGTTGCTTTGAAAAGAGTCACGTCTACTCATTTGTGGTATGGAGAAAATGAGGGCCAAAAGCCAAGTGACCCAGTCTCCTGAGGAGCCTGATATGTAACATAGGAATGCAAATATTTACATTGAAAATGCATCCCTAGGTGCAATAAGATGGTTCAAATTAATCAGAGAGAGAAAGGGCAGACCTCTTGCATGCATTTAGTAAAATGAAAACAAGACCATCAATTTGGATTGGACTTTAAAGTTTAGTGACTTATTCTATTAGAAATATCTTCTTTTAAAGTAAAATATTTTGAAACTTTGACAAATGTTATATTTAATATATGTAGTATTTTCTTTTTATATTCAGGTTTACATTTATGGGATGAACTCCTACATGCTTTTTGTCAATGCAAATGTCAAGGACATGCCAAGGTTATAGACTTTTTCATTTGAACAAATGAGTATCTGTACCAGAGTAGTAGCAGCAGCAGAGGACAGAAAGAGGTATATATGTGAGATGTTTCATTTGCTTAGTCATTTTCAAGTCATGTCAGAGTCTTTGTCGCCACTTTTTTGAGGACCTGGGGTTGGCAAAAGAACTGGAGTAATTTGCCATTTCTTTCTCCAACTCATTTTTTTTTTGCCCAAGAATAAACTTGGGCAAACAGAGTTAAGTGGCTTGCTCAGGGTGACACATACAGTAAGTATCTGAGATTGGATTTGAACTCAGGAAGATGAGCCTTCCTAACTTTAGACTTGGCACTGTATCACCTAGCTTTGGTAACAACTTGGATATGGGGGTAAGAGATGGAGAAGATTCCAGGATGATTCCTACATTCTTAGATTTAGGAATTGGGATATAGAGATGTAATACATACTATTTGGAAAGGCAGGCGAGTACCAAAATTTTCAAGGACTTTTTTTTAAACCCTTACCTTCTGTATTTGAATCAATAATATGTATTGGTTCCAAGGCAGGAGAATGGTAAAGGGCAATGAGGGTTAACTGACTTACCCAGGGTCACACAGCTGGGAAATGTCTGAGGCCTGCTTTGAACCTAGGACCTCCCTTCTCTAGGGCTGGCTTTCAATCCACTGAGCTACCCAGCTGCCCCCTTTGAAAGACTTTAAATGACAAACTGAGGACTTTGTAGTGGACCCTAGAGTCAATGAACCTTTTGGAGCAGGGGAATGATATGGCCAGAACTATGCTTTTGAGATGTCACTTGGGCAGCTATGTGGAGGAGAATAAAGTTGACAGAAATAGACACTTTGGGAATCTATTACAGCAATCTTAACAACTCAAATAGCCTCCTGCCTGTGTGAGTAGAGAAAAGGGGTGAATAAATTCAAGAGTTACATTGAACCAAAGAATTTATTAATCCAATTCAGTTATTTAAACTTCAGTGTTATGGATATTTAATGACAGGTTCGGGGAGTCATCTTTATCAGATTTTTTGTTTTCATCCAGGGCATATGAACATAGCAAGAGCCTAAAACAAAAGCAATCAAATAATTTGGGAAAGAATAAACTGTTGTTCATTAACTGGAATAATATTCCAATGATAATAAAACCAGAGAAAAAATCCTAGAAAAATGTATAATCAAAAATAAAATGACTAGTCTACCTTTGACTGATTTATCATTCTGTCATAGCCAGTGATTTGAAGTTGTTGTCATTCCCCAACTAGTAGAGCTATAGTAACTCTTAGTTGTATGTAGGATAAAAATCAAGCTACTCAGCTTGGAATTTAAAGCCTTTAATGATCTGGTTCCAGATAACGTTTCCAGACTGACTGTGTATTATTTTCCTTCTTGTACTTTATGTTTTGGCCACTCACTAGCCTGTTTACTTTACTTGGTACTCCATTTCAGACTTTTGCACAAGCTGTGCTTCTATGTTTAGAAGGCAGCTCTTTCTCACCTTTACTTCTAATGATTGTTAGCTTTCTGTGAGGCTAAGCTCACATACCATCAATTATGAAAAGCCTTTTTTATCCCCTTAGTTGTTAGTGCTTGCTTCTTCCTCAATTTATATATATGCTTATCTGTTTACATGTTGTATCATGTCTCCTTCTTCCTCCTCCTCTACTTCCCAGAATATAAATTCTGATGGAAAAGGCATATTTTTTTTGTTTTGTTTTTCTGCCTTTGTATCCCTTCACATCCCTTTTAAGTCTTTAATAAATGCCTATTAGACTGTGTTGGTAGAGAATTATCCTTACGTAAATTATTTGATGCTTAGGGAAGAGAAGTTTGGTAATTTGATGGTTCAAGTTTTCCTTGTCTTCATGAGTTTCTCTGGAATGGTAGTATTTAAATCTCTTTTAAAGAGGTGGCTCAGTGGATTGAGAACCAGGCCTGGAGATGGGAAGTCCTAGGTTCAAATGTGTCCTCAGACAATTCTTAGCTGTGTGACTCTGGGCAAGTCACTTTCCATTGCCTAGCCCTTACCACTCTTCTGCCTTAGAATGTGTACACAGTATTGATTCTAAGATAGAAGGTTAGGATTTAAAAAAAAAACAGGTAAATTATGATTTAAACAATTAAGACAAAATAAGTAATAGCGTTAGAGCTAACTTACTGTTTAACCATCACTATTTCAGAAAGTTGTGAAATATCCATATATTCTATAATAAAGTCACTTTATAGATAACATAAAGAGTTCAGACATCAACTTTTGACCATGAGATAAAAAAAATATAGACTCTCAATCATTAGTTATAATTTTGAAACTGAGTTTTAAAGTTGGATCTTACTGTTAAATAGCATGTTTGGCTTAAAAGAACTTTTGTTGCCCCTTATATAAATTGAAGCACCCCAGAGGCAGAGTGGAAAGAATAACAGTGAAAAGGTAAAGAAAAAGAAGGAAGGAATGTTTAGTTTTTTTCTTTTTAATATAAATAGAAAAATGTTAATGAAGTCTCCTAAATAATCAAGAGCCTATATCTCATTAATTAGAAAGAATTATTCAGTTAGAAATGAGTGATTCTTCTTTCTTAATTTCTATTACAGACAAAGGATTCTTTAACAAAAATAATAAGAGGGGCAGATAATATAATTGACTTATGAAGAACAGTAAAATGTGAAAGTTTTAAGCATATTATAAAATTGTCAAGCTATCACCTTTGACTTATTCACTCTTTTCAAAGTCATTCATCATGATGAAAGGGGGAAATTTCATATTGTCATCTGTATATTTCTAATTATCCACATTTTCCCCATTGTGTAGATAAAACACCTGTTTGGTTGATTTATTTTTAAACATTTTTTTACCTATTGTGCTGTAGGCATAGTCACTGCGTAGTTAAATTTTTAATAGCACTCTTTTAGAAATTCATATTAATGACTTTTTTCTTTTATGGTGATGGTACTGCCTACTTCAGCATTTACACAGGATGATCCTCAATCAATGCCTTTATTTTTATATTGGCTGCAGTACAAAAACATTGAGCAAACAAAACATATGATACTATTTTGGTTGTTCCCTTTGGTAAATTGAGAAATACTCTGAAATGATCTCATGCAGCATCATATTTATATAGTAAACACCAGAGCAAGAAAATTAAGCTCGTGCAGATGTCACAAAATCATCAATGTTTTTAATTATCTAAAACACTTAGCAAAATACCTAGTTACTGATCCAAAATAAATATTTAAGGATATTTGATAAATTAGTTTTAATATTATGACTTGGAGTGCTTTAATTACTTTATAGATTGTTTTCTCTTGTTATGCTGAATACATTCATTCTGTATGGCTGTAATTATATTGTAGAATAATTTCAGAAGGAAAATTATTAGAAGTTTAAAAGTTAGTTACCAAAAAAGGTAAAGATACATTTGTAGTTTAGTTCAACAGAGTCTAGTCAGTTGTTTGAATTAGATAAAAACAATGTATTTGAATCCACTGTCCAAAAGATTAGAAATATCAGAGCCAAGACTGAATCAGCCTAACTACTTCTCATGATTGTCCTGTACCTGCAATCAGAAATTATTCTTTTTATTTATTTTTTCCTGCCTACTTCTCTGAACTCTTTAGAAGATTTAAACATTTTCTAAAAGTTGGTTCCTAACTGAAGTTTTGATCAATTAACTGATTCAGAGAGCATGGATTAAGTGGATGATAGAAAGTGAAGGCAGAGAAGGCAATATTTAACCTATAAAGGACATTCAAGAAATAGGAGTTAATTAAGCTTTTCCCCCTCATATTTTGTGTCTATGCATTTCATGGGCAAGAGGGGAGATATTTATTTCTGAGGTGATAGTGAGAAGGAAGGAAGGACATAGCCCTTAGCATCTCATAGAGTTCATATAATTTAAGCATGTAACTTGGAAAATGGGTGGCTTGAATACTCTCTTCAAATGCCAAATTAGTGGAGCTAGATTGTATTGGGATAAAGGGGTCATTCTATTGTTCTATCAATCATGATCAGTTGCCATTCATGGTTCAAGTTGACCAGTGAGGAAGGTTGGGACCTATTTCCAGCTAAGAAATAACTTCATATCTTCTCTGATATGGAAAACATTAATCTGTCCCTTGGTTTTTCCCTTTCCCAGTGACAGTAACAGGATGGTGTGGCATCAATTAAAACAAAGAGCTTCCTGCTCAGTCCAGCTTCTCTGACTTTTGCCTTTCCCTTGCAGCAAATAGTACACTCTACCTATGAGATGGGACAATGCAAAAACCATCAAGGAACCTCCCAAATTTTCAACATGACACATAAATGTGGAGTCCCTGCAGCAGTGGTTCATCACATTTCTGGGAAGCAGCCCCAAAATTTTATGTAGTCTACAGGAACCAAATATGGCAACTCTACTCCTATGACCAATTTGATCTTGGCCAATATGATTATGCCTTCTTTTTTAAAAATAACATACTGACAAACAGTGATATCTTGGAAATAACGAATTTTATAAAAGCTGTTTGACCTTATAATTGAACAAAAGTTGCTTGACTCATGTAAGGAAAGTTCTCAATATCAGAGGGAAAAATGTTTAAATATATTGGGAAAGATTTGTAAGAAATAACAAATTTCAGAGCTGAAAAAAATTTTATATATGAGCAACAAGAGGAGAAGAAAAGGACATAGGTTTCAGAATCAAAATATCTAAATTTAAGCACTAATCATAATGTTTAATACTGAAGTGATGGTACAGGCAAATCAATTTACTTTAGTTTTCTCATTCATAAAATTGAATGTTTTGAGGAGTGCTAAGGTAATTTTCAGTTTTGAAATATTATGATAATCTGAGATATTGGAGACTTATGATATGTTTTCTATCTACCAGCTTGTCCCAATATTAAGAAACCACTGTCTTTTGGGCCATCTAGGTGGCTCAGTAGATAGGGAGTCAACCTCTGATACAAAAGATCCTGGGTTCAAATTTGATCTTAGATACTTCCTTGTGGTGTGACTCTGAGTGAGTTACTTTAGCCCCAACTGCCTAGTCCTTCCTGCTCTTCTTCCCTGGAACCAGTACTTAGTATCAATTCTTAGTCAGAAAGTAAGTGTTAAAAAAAAAAAAAGAAATACTGTCTTTAGATTAAATAATTTAAATATTATTTAAAAATTATGTTTTGATAGACTATAATAATTAAGATATATATAGTTGCTATATATATATATATTAAGATATATATAGTTACTAAAATATTTTTAGGTGTTTCTTACCAGTGATGCCTCTATGCCAATGAAATGAAAGGTCCAGTTAAAATACAAATAAGTAAAATAACAACTTCCAGTTGTTTAGACCTATTTCCAGTTCTGTGTTTTGAGCTATCTCATCTACAGAGTGAACTGAATTTAAATTTACTTTTTAAAAAGGGTCTAGGTCAATTTGACTAAAACTAATTTGACTAAAAGCCATTTATCTAAAACAAAAAGGTTAACAAAAGAAATTACAACATACAATATACAGTCTAAGCTATCACTGTGATGAAACATTTAGAGACCAATTAATGTTTTAAAACCAAATAAAAATAATATATTGTAAAAAACTTTTAAAAAGATTGACAGTTTATCTAGTAGTGAAAAAGAAAGGAGACAAGGCGAATGACCAGAGAATCTCTCTAGATTCCTTACTGCTGTAATTTTCTATGATACTAAGTTTGATATTTAAGATTTTCTCTATACAGACCCACAGATTCTTCATGAACTAGGTGACCTTGACTGACTTTTGGCAGGATTCTAGAACATTTTACTAAAGGGATGTTTTTTTAGCAGATAGAAAAGTAAGTGGTAGAGATTAAAAGCCAATATGGATTTAATTAGGAAAAAGCCATGCCAGAACAATTTAATTTCCTTTCTTTCCCTCTCTTCTTTTCTTCTTCTCTTTTTTCCTTCCTTCCTTTTAAAATAATAATTTTGGTGACTGTTTATACAAACTGCACCATAACCCATATAAAATATTGGAATTTCAAGTAGGTATTTCAGAGATTTCTTATGACATTCTTACTTAGAAGAAAGGGAAATATGTCCTGAAAGACTAAATGAGAGTACAGCAAGGTAAATACGAACTAGTTGATCAAGAGGAAAAAGTTTATTAAAACAACTAATTGTTTTATGCAATATTACATATGCAAATATATGCAAATATCATATATGCATGTGTATGCATATATAGAGAGAGAGCCTCTAAGTGAGACTCTATAATAGAGGGTCTCAAGGCTCTGTCTTGGATATCCTGGTTGACATTTCTAAGATGATTCAAAAGAAAGCATAAATGCAACTTATTAGATTTTTGTAAACAATACAAAAAGGAAACATGGAATAACTGTTATGGCTTTAGATAATAGAATTTAGATCCAAAATATCTTAAAAAGCTTGAATATTATGTTGAATAAAACAAATGAAATTTAAAAGAGATGAAAATTAGGCCCTGAATTAGAGGTTTTTGTTTTAAGTCCACTATGTAATTATGGAGAACAAAGGTGTGATTATAATGCAATTCTTATCATAAAAACTTTATAGCATTTTAGCAGATAGCAAGTTCAACGTGACTCAACAATATCATAGGTTAACTAATATTAATGGATATTTTTCATAGTGTTTAGTTTTGCAAAGCAGTATACAAACCTTATTTTATTTGATGCCTTACATCAGTCGATAGAGTGCTAGGCCTGGAATATTTTTTATTTTACCCCCAAATCCATCACCTCTCTCAGGAGGTGGATAGCAGGTTTCTTCATTAGTACTTCTGAATCATGAAAGATCATGTTGTGAGTCATTAATCTCAGAGCCTTCAAAATTGTTTGTCCTCACAGTATTGTTATTGTACCCACTGTTCTACTCATTCGACTTATTTCTTTCTTCAGCATATAAAAATCTTCAGAATTATTTTTCATTGATTTTGGAATACATTTTTCCTTGTTTCTGCTTTCTTATTCTGCATTGGTTCATATAAGGACATTACATGCCTCTAAGAAATCATCCACTTTCTTATTTCTTACAGCACCTTATTCTATCAAATTTATATACCATATTTTTGAGCAATTTTTCATTTAACGGTTATCCCTTTGATTTCCTTGTTTTTCTGACACAGAGTGAGCTATTATGAATATTTTGTGCATTTAGGACTTTTTCTCCTTTCTGTTCTCTTTTGAATATTAGTCTTACAGTGGTATATCTGGGTCAAAGGACATACATTTTTTAATAATTTTTTATGTAGAATCACAACTTGCCTTCCAGAATGGTTGCGTCCATTTTCAGGAATCAAGTAGGAGGGAATCTTTAATAAAAGTGCATTTTGGCCCTAAAAGCCTATAGTAACTATTTAAGACTAAAATATTTGGTATTTGATGGGATTATTTAATGTAGACTTTTTAATTGGAGATTAATATTTATATTGTATTTCTGCTTTTATTATAAATTTGTGCCAATTAGCTTAGTAATATAATTAGAAAAGTTTATTAGATAACACTTTGTTATTATTTTCTTAAATATAAAACTTGCGATGAATACCTCATAAACCCCCTCATAAATGAAGTCAACAGCAATCAAGAATGTCTTTTATTAAACTGGCATTAGAAAAAGAAGGTTGGGATTGCTGCTTGTGATAATGAATAACTTAGAAACAGCAGGACTGTTCAACTTTATTTTGTTTCCTTTTTCTCTACTAAATGTAGAGGAAATAGAGATGGAATCAAAGGGAGAAAGCAGAAATTACTATTGAGTGTTCATACAAAGGATAAGAGAGATAGTAAGAGAAACACTAAACTGCTAATTGAAACTATTGGAGTGAATTACATCCCAGGGAAATGGTAAATATAATTATTGAGCCACTGTTCCTGATTTTATGATTTCTGAAAAAATTATGGAGAATAGAAAACATATCACAGAAATGTGTATGCTCAAATGTTGCTCCTTTTAAAAATAGGAAATAATTTAATCTATAAATGATAGATCAATGAGATATTCTTGAATTCCTGGTAAAATTTTAGGACCTGGTCAATCTATTTTTTAAGCCCTTAACTTCTGTGTATTGACTCATAGGTGGAAGAGTGGTAAGGGTGGGCAATGAGGGTCAAGTGACTTGCCCAGGGTCACACAGCGGGGAAGTGTCTGAGACCAGATTTGAACCTTGGACCTCCAGTCTCTAGGCCTGACTCTTAATCCACTGAGCTACCCAGCTGCCCAGACCTGGTTAATCTAGACTAGACAATGAAGCAATTAGTTCAAAGGTGAAGCACAGTATAATAAAGAATGACTCACTCCATTGTAATTTTCCATCCTATTTTGACAATTACTAGACGAGTTGATGGAGGGAGTTTTGTAGGTAGAGTTGGCCTAGATTTCAGCAAAACATTTGAAAGTCTTTCATGCTATTCTTGTGGGAAAATATCAAACAATGTTAGTGACATAATTTTAGTGTTAGTTAGATTTGATATTGATTAACAACAGGATTTTGGGAGTTTCCAATAATAGGTTGATGCCATTTTTAAAATTATTTTTTATTTTGAATATTTTCTCATAGTTACATGTTTCATGTTCTTTCTCTCTCCTCCACTCCCTCCCCCCATAGCTGACGCACAATTCCACTGGGTTGTTATATGTATCATTTATTAAGACCTAATTCCATATTTTATTAATAGTTGGACTAGAGTTATTGTTTAGTGTCTATGTCTCCAATAATACCCCAGCAGCCCATGTGTTCAAGCAGTTGTTTTTCTTCTGTGTTTCCCACAGTTCTTCCTCTGAATATGGCTAGCTTTCTTTCTCATAAGTCCCTCAGCATTGCTCTGGATCCTTGCATTGCTGCTAATGGAGAAGTCTGTTATGTTCGATTGTACATTTTATCGGTACATTATATCGGTCTCTGGTTACAATGTTCTCCTGGATCTGCTCCTTTCACTCTGCATCAGTTTCTGGAGGACATTTCAGTTCACATGGAATTCCTCTAGTTCATTATTCCTTTGAGCACAATAATATTCCATCACCAGCAGATACCACAATTTGTTCAGCCATTCCCCAATCGAAGGACATTCCCTCATTTTCCAATTTTTTGCCACCACAAAGATTTCAGCTTTCCTTTTTATCTCTTTGGGGACTAAACCAAGCAGTGCCATGGCTAGATTAAAAGGCAGATAGTCTTTTAAAGCCCTTTGGGAATAGTTCCAAATTGCCATCTAGAATGGTTGGATCAATTCACAACTCCACCAGCAATGCATTAATGTCCCACTTTTGCCACATCCCCTCCAACATTCCCCACTTTCCTTTCCTATTATGTTAGCTAATCTGCTAGGTGTGACGTATTACCTCAGAGTTGTTTTGATTTGCATTTCTCTAATTATAAGAGATTTAGAACACTTTTTTTCTGAGGCTAACCCTTGCTCTAGGTTACTTAAAAATTAGGAAGGTACTTATTTTTCACTTGAAGATGTTTTGTGTATCATCAAAGTATCACTAAAACAGTTAAACATACAGCACAATCAATTACATCAAATGATAAGGCAAAACTATAGGAAGATTGTACTAACACTGTTAATAAAGCTTATCACTACAAGTAGTAGCAGTAGCTAAGTGGATTAGTGAATGGGGTCCTAAACTTGTACGTCAAGAAAACCTAAGTTGAAATCCAACTAACTTTGTGACCCTTGACAAGTCATTTAACTCTTTTTAGTTTCAATTTTCTCATTTGAAAATTGAAAATAATTGCACCTTTCTCCTAGGGTTGTTTTGAGGATAAAATGAGTTAATATTTGTAAAGTGTTTTCTAATTTACAAAACACTATATAAACCCTCCCTATTAATTTTTTTTAAACCCTTGTACTTTTCGGTGTATTGTCTCATAGGTGGAAGAGTGGTAAGGGTGGGCAATGGGGGTCAAGTGACTTGCCCAGGGTCACACAGCTGGGAAGTGTCTGAGGCCGGGTTTGAACCTAGGACCTCCTGTCTCTAGGCCTGACTCTCACTCCACTGAGCTACCCAGCTGCCCCCTCCCTATTAATTTTAAAATAATTAAGCACCTACAGTCAATTTAGTTTATTGCTTTTACACATTAAATTACATTGATGAACTTTGTTTTAAAAAAACAATTGCTTCCAGATATCCTCTCCTCCATACATGTAATGAATCCTTGTCTGCATCAAAGAATAGCCATTAAGCAAAACTAACTGGCACAATGAACTCATCTCACCCTGTGTGTGGATAATGTGTGTGGTGTTTTCTGCTTTTATGTGTGGTCTCCCACCTCTCTCCAGAAAAGAGGAAGATACATTTTTCTTTTCTGTAGGGTAAAGACAGAGCATTATAATTACTCATCATTTTACTCTTTCATGTGTTTTCATTTATATTGGTATAGTTATTGCATGTATAGTATTACAAGTATATTTATCCTGGTCCTATATGTAGTCAGTTTACTCCATTAAGGTAACTGAAACAGGTCATCTGATTGTAAAGGCAGAAATATATCAATATGTATATATTGGATCCCTTTCAAATATATAAAATCTTATACATGAGTCTAAAAGTAACTCAGAGCCACCGAGCACAAGGCAACTTGACCAAAACCAAATGTATCATTGGGCTCTTCTATGCTGTAATGTTTGTGCATCTATATGTATGTATGACATTTAACATTGATCTTCTAGGTATACAACCTAGACAATCAATGCTATGTGTCATGTTGATTAATTATGAGAACATCAACCCCAGTCCCCAGCAGAATCATTAGAGGCATCCCCTTTACTGTCATGTGATGGTAGTTATTCAACTACTTTCTGAAAACTCACCAGAGCCACAAAGGGAAGAAAGCAGTCATTTATTCACTATTACAACTACTGAAAGGGAATCATTGATTTCTACATACATAAAAATAACAGAAAGCCTAACCAAAGAGATTACTTGATGCCTAATATATCATGATAACTAAAGGTGGAGCATATTAGTGGCTGCCATGATTCAATGGAGAGTTGTTTTCTTTGATTCCTATTACCATTTCTTACCTTTGAATTTCTATAGTAGGTTCTATTATTACTCATACTACTTAAATCCCCTTTAACATAATGTGATTTTCTAATTCCATCCTTCTTTATATTTTAGTCCCCCTGAGTCATCTTCATCATGACCTCTATTCCTCCATCTCTCAATATTTTCACAGACTATAATTTTTGTTCTTCCTGCCCTTTCCTCCCTTGACAGGCCCAACTCCTTGGTGGTAAGTGCAATAGCACTATCCTCTATCCTTGATTTCTTTATTCCATTGTCCTATTGATGATCATGTGCTGGAGATCATTCCGAGGAAGTCAAACAAGATACTGGAGCACCTTAAAATTTTGACATATATGTTTCAGCTGATAGATCTGAGAATGTTTATCTTGGAAAAAAGAATTGTTAGGGTAGTGTTTGGGGGGATAGCTGGAGTAAGAAGTGATGGTTCCACCTAAGAATTTGCAATGCTCTTAGGTGGTAGAATTTCAACAAACTGCCCATGTGAAGATCAAAATAGATGATCTCTGCACTTATCTCCAACTCTCAGGTATTGTAAGCCAGCGATTATATTGTAAATTTACTTTTTACTTACTTTTCTTTAAAAATAATTTACGTAACTATTCTTCAACTATATTGCTGTGATTATACATATAATCATAGCAATATATATACATATATATATAAAATTTATCTACTTATTACTCTGTTTCTAACATAGATAAACATGATCTTAAAGTCCTTCAGTATCTGAGTTGATTTTTTGGGATATTCTTTAGCATATAACCATCAATATATATATATATTTACATGTATATATATATGTAATTTCAGATAAATATGACAACTGAAAATTAGTTGAACCCAGTGTTGAATCAGAGGTGAGGTGTATTTTCTCAAGGTTCTTTTAATGACCCCAAGCTTTTCACTGAAACAGAAGAGCATTTTAAAAATACCAACTATTTTCCCTTTAATATTATAGATTATATGGAAACTATAAGAGGGTGATTTTAGGGGATGGGACTAAATGGTTAATATAGGCTAGTATCAAAAGATTTAACAGATTTGAGAAGGCTAACAGAACCAGTATTAATAGGGTGACTGTGGGTTGATAGACTGACCAGATCCTGTCAGGCAGAGCCTGTCCTGAGGTAACACACACAGACTACTCAATAATAGGGATAGATGTTGGATTTATTAGAACAAGGAAAGGTGGAAAGGGAATTTGGATAACCCTAAACTAATATCAACTACCTAAACCTCTCCCAGATCTAAAGTTGTTCCCTCATGGGAAGTCTTCAAAGTAATTTCCTACACTGAGCCAAGCCTCTCTGACCTAAAAGATCCCCAGTCTTACTTTAGCTAAGGCTGCACTAAACAAAACTCCCCCTTTTGATGGTAATAGTGAAGTGGTCTATGGCAGGTTATCTGGGTCCAGGGAAAATATCTTGGATCCACAAGGAGCCCTGACCTAATTTTATAGACAGCTGGCCCAAAAGACTCAAGATCACACTAGGAACTCAGTAGATCATAGCAAGTAGCAGGTAAGCAGGTAGGATGGAAGATTAAAATAGTACAGCCACCAAGGAAAGTAGCCAGTCTTCTTCAGGTGAAACCAGAGAAAGACAGCTCCAACCCTAGTTAACTGCCTTTATTCCCAACATTCCAGAATCTTTATCCTCCTGCCTCTCTCCTTTGTAGACCTAACATGCTAAAAATCCTCTTCCTTATAACACTACAAGACATGGAGTTCTACAGTATCCTAAAGAATTTAGAATTATCCAAGGTGAATGATGTTTAATTCATTATGAATAAAGAATTATTTAGGGATTTATGGAAAAAATATCTTTCCAAATAATTTTCTAATTGAAAAAGAAGATGGATCAGTCAAGTGGTGAGAATATGTAATGAACATTGGTGATATTAAGAGAGCGCGAAGAAGGCCCAAGCCTTTTGGGAAGACCTTTGTTGTGAACTTTTGGGAGAACTGGGATAATAGTTACATCGATGAACAGGTATGGATGGGATATGATTAGTAACACAGTAGGAAATACCCACATTTATTAGGTCATTTATCTATTGGAGTATCATTCCATATAGATACTTTTATAACATAAGGCATTTTTTCACAGTGCGACTACCTCTTTAATAGTCTTTTTTTCCCCACACTAAATGTTTTTGTGGTTATTGTTGTTGCATATGAAATGAGGCATCTTTTAGGATATTGAACTACCAAATTTTACCAGTTCTTTTTTTTAAGTAAATGGAATTATTTTAGTTTGTGTGATACTGATAATTTTTCAAATACGTTTTAGTTCACAGAGTGGTCCAGCCCTTTAAGCCCATTGTCCTCTTAATTTAGTAAACATGATAATGTACATTCATGTAGGTTCTTAGTTTTTACATGAATACATTTTTTTGCATTTTATAAAGTTGGCTTGGTGAATAAGATTCTATCAAAACTGATTTATTTTTTTCTTTTAAAGTTTTCATGTTAAATATCAGTATTTCAAATCAAAGCATTGTGAAGTGTTTTTATTTGCCTAAAAATATGACACATCCTATGATGACACAGTCCCTAAGAAAGCTCAGAAAGAAGTAAGGGAAAAGGGATATATTTTGGCATGAAGTGCCGCAAAGGTGTTTTTAAAACTTTCACTGACATTTCGGACATCTAGACATGGAATCTAAAATAAATCTTATGGGTTCCAGGTGCTGCCCAGAACTTGGAACTTGGTCTAAAGTATCTGTTAACTGAAAGAAAAACACTGTATTTACAGGCATTCTGCAGAAGAGGGAGTTAGCCATGTGGCCAACATCCTTTTCACCCTACAACCTGATACCCCAAGCCTAGTGCCTCAGAAATGAAGGAAGACAAACTGCTTTCAACAGCCAGCCAGAAAGACTCTGGCAAACCTCCAGCATGTTATCCCTAGAGGTATTCTGAGCTGGCTAGCTAACAAGAAAAGAAGGCATGCCAATTCTCTGTGGTCAACAAGGAACAGCAAAGTTTAGATTCAAATCAACTGAACTAAGATGTTCAGTGACTGACCCTGTGTCTAACTCTTATCCCACTGTTTGTCATTTCCTGCTTTCCACTTCTTGGTGTATGTCTCAAGTATAAATTATTCCCTTTTGAGGTATTACTCTATCAAGATATTGCACAGTCATTTTGTAAATTGACAGTGCACTGTATTTATCAGTATTCGAATGATCTGAAAAAATTCTACATCCCCAATAGCTTTCCCTTAAGGAGTGCACTCATTGACCAACTGAATATATGTACAAGTTATTCACTGAACGGAGGATGGGTAACTAAAGGAGAGAATAACAAAATGCCTCAATTCAATAAAATATGGTGTCAGGAAGAGTGAGACTCAGAGTAAATTTATTCTGACCATTAGTGCTAAGGTCAGCAAAAAAAGACTTTTAAAAATCTATTTGGGGGGACATGAGAAAGATCAAAGAAAGAATAAGCATTACTGCTTTGAATGCATAGTCTAATGCAAAAAGACTGATCTGATTATTTAGGGTGATGAAAAGAAAGTGGAATTACCCAATTCTTATTTTCAGTTTTTTTAATAAATGAAGAAAAATATTCATTGTAATAGGTTTGAATGATTTTTGCTAATGATCTGTGATTTTATATGTGTGAGTAGCTACTTGATGTTAAAACTGCTTTCACTGATGCAGACAAGCATCTACTCAATAATATATTCCTTGGGGCTCTGGGAGTATATAAGTTGCTTGCCAATTTCACACAACTAATCCATATCCCAGAGTAGGACTTGAATTCAGTTGTGATTTCTTGTCTCTAAGCCCTCATTTGACTCTGCCATGCCACCTAACTCAGAGTAAAGAATAAACTGATTAATAAGGAATTTGTCCAGGAGAAGGAGAGGCAGCGAGGTAATTGAATGGATAGAGAATTGGACCCAGAGTCAGTGGACTTGAGTTTGTATCCAGCTTCAAGTCTTATTAGCTCTGTGACCCTGAGCAAGTCAGAACCTCTGTGTGCCTTAATCTATAGAAGAAGGAAATGGAAAAAGACTTCAGTATTCTTGCAAAGAAGACCTGCATGGACAGAACTGATGTGCTATGGTTAATATGGTTATGAAGAGGCCAAAATGAATGAATAACTAAACAATATAGAAGCAAGAGTACTGGGTTAATATCAGAAATATAATAGGTTCATATTCTGTCTTGGCCACTTAGTACAAGTAATAACCTCCCTAGGGATCACTCTTTTCCTCTCTAAAGTATGTATTTTGTGTGTGTGTGCATGCACATAGGGCACAGAATCCTATATTCAGAGCTAGAAGCAAAGGTGTGTTTTGAAAGATTTAACAACCAGCCGCTAAAGAGGCAGGACCTGGGGATGGTATAGATGCCATGCTTTTTTATGTGTAATCTGCATTGCTAACATTTTCTTATGCTTACCCAAAAAATAATAAATTAAGATCCTGATTTGTAGATTTGCTGATTTCTGAGATATAAATGCTCACACTGACAATTTGATCTGACTCCACTGTACTAGCTGGAAAGGATCTCTAAGGCTATCTAGTCCTCATAATGTAGGCAAGAAATTGAGATCCAGAGAAATTAAAATTTAAAAAAAAGCTTGTCAGAAATCACCTGGACAATAAATGATGTAGCCAAGTTTTGAACTTAAGTCCTTTGATTCTAAAGTCTGCATCCTTTCCACTTTGTTATGCCTCCGATCTAAATCACTTCTAGCTCTAAATCTATGATTCTCTCATCCCATGAAACCTAGTATAAGTAAGTAAACAAAAAGAGAGCATCTGTCCTGAATCGGTTCAAGTCTCCATGCAATGGTAAGGTCTATTTCAAAATACAGAAAAAAGCTGGTTCAGTTGATTCCTGAATAACTATTAATGATATTTGGAAAATATCCAGGAAAGGTACAATAGTACCAAATAAAGGAATGAGCTATTCAGAATTCAAAACTGTATGTTGATTCTACAAACAATAATGTCTTGATTTTATTTTGTGATAGTGATTTTATTTTGATGCCTCTCAAATTTTTAGAATTTATTATTAAAAATAAGGGCATATAGAATGTAGATATTATGAATTTGGATGGGCATATTAGAATTTACCAAAACAAACCTCATTTCCTTAATTTTTTGGAAAGGGCTATTCAGAGAATGTTTTAGTCAAGATATACTTAGAGTTGACTAAGAATTTTTTTGCATTTTTTATCATATACTCCTTGTGGACAGAATAATAGATAAGTGTGTTGGAATCCACAGCGAAGTGAATTAAATGAATAATTGATTAAATGAAAACAAAAGGGGTTGATTAATGGATTGTTGTCAATGGTTATGGAGGGGGTCTTTAGAGGATCAGTGCTGTTCTCTCCTTGACCCTGTACTATTTTACATTGTTATCAATGTCTATAAGCAGACACTAATGTCATGTTTTTTATTTTGTTTGGAAACCTTGAACCTAATATATTGGATGGCAGAACTGTCATCTAATAAGTTTTTCAAAGTGTAAAAAGATAGGACTAATTTTTAAAAATGAAATTTAATGAGGATATATGTAAAAACACTATACATTAATTAAAACTATCATTGATGTAATAGGTTCAGAAGAAGCATGGTTAAAGAGTGATTACTATGGGGGAAGATCCTTATGCTTTTGCTAAATTGATTCCACTAGAATGTCTTTTTTCATTAATTTATTTAACTGTAATTGATGTGAAAATATACTAAAACAAAGTGAGAAAAGCTACAAAGTCTGCTTTTCTCTGGTTCTCTCCTTTTTGCCTGCAATTGATTTTAAATGACATTTGAAAAGTTGTGAGCTTTTGATAATATAGTCTTCAGAGTGGCAGGTTTCTGAACACGGGATGAAATGCTTATCCTCTGCATTGGCAAAACCAACTTGTTCTTTAGAGAATTGGCTGTTTAAAGGCCACCAAGCAAAACCTTTCATGCTCTGTCTAGCATAAGGCAGCTGTGAAAACATAAGACTTGGGAAACCAAGGCCATCACTGCAGCCCTTCCCTTACTAATGTGAAGCTTCACAAACTTAAATGCATTTCTTTGTAGACATTGAAAGAAATATACCCTCTTAAAGGAACATTGAGTTGCATTGCATCTTTCCTTTTGTCACAGTGGTCCACAGTAGGACAGTGAGAGTTTTAAATTGCATTAGATGGGAACAAATGGTTACCTGGAAGGAGATAAATTAATTAGTAGGAATAACTCATTCTCTTTTCCCACATATTTTATAGGCCTGTTTCTATAGAGATTGGAAACTTCTTTTTATTGATGAAATTTATGAGTATAATCTCCCTGATGGTTTGTGGCAAAATCTGGATCAACTTAATCATATGTCCGACTTTTGCAGTCCCATTAACAATAAATGTGGCTATGCTGTGAAGTCAGTTTTGACACTAGTATGCCAGTGAAGGGCTTAAAATGCTATGCACACTTTAGTAATAAATGTTAGGACACACCATAATAAAATATTGTGCTTTTAAAAAAATGGTAGGACATAATACTTGTGAAGTTCATCACAGTCTTTTTTATAATTTGTAATCATTTTGTGACTACCATATGTAACTACCTAATGTTGACATACCTTCTCCAATTACTTTAGCTAACATTACTTCTGTCAGCATTAGCAATGTCAAAGTCAAATGACTGAAATGTTTTCAATTTTCCAATTCTCATAGTGCTAATATTTGCAAAGTGGTGTTGACATTATGAAAGATTTTTAAATTTGCAAGTCTAGTTATTCAAATGGCAGGTATAGTCTCTTTGACCCAAGTTATTTGACCTAACTCTGATTTTTCATGAAGCTACCAGAAATTTAACTAAAACAGTAAAGCTTATCCTTCCTTGGAATTACTGGTTGTATATTAGAAAACCTAAAATGGTGGCCTGTAAGACATTTGTGTGACATGGACAATGTTTCATGTTAAGACAAGAATTATACAAGCATGATTAAAATGTATCACATAAAAATTAGTAATTTAATATCTCACATTTGGACTAGTTTCTTATATAAAATGTCATGATTTAATAAAATGTTCTTTCACTCTTTATTATGTAGACAGATATCTCCAATTTATCTTGCATATGTCCTTTTTATATATAGTTGTTTGCATGCCATCTTACCCTATTAAATTTTGAACTCTTTGAAGGCAAAATAGATTTTTGTGTATTTTTGTATCTTTAGCATTTAGCATAGAGCCTGGTCCATAGAAGGTGTCTAATAAATACTTTTTGTTTGTTGCCTTCCCAATATCAGCAAATATAAAAGGTGTCCCAAATCATTCAATGGGGTTTATTAAGCCTAAAAGTAGACTAAGGCTTCAGCATACCCTGTATTCTGCAGGTTCCTGACATTATTGAAATATATTGTGAAAGATATGCAAAAGTGTTTATATTTCAAATTTCAATGTCTTAATGAGTGTCTGTATTGGTTGAATTTTCAAAAGCCATGAATCTAAAGCATTCACTAATTTTTCAAAATTGTCCCTGAATACATAAAATTAATAGAAGTATCTTCCCCACAATGAATAGAATGATATTCTTATAACAATGTAAAAGGATCATTTAAGAAAAGAGATTTCTAAAGATATAACTCAAATTTATATTTTGTCTTGAGGTTTATAGAGTGCTTTACATGCCTCCTCCAATAATCATTTGAGTTAAGTATTATAACTGTTATTATTTCCATTTAATAGATGAGCTCATTGAGGCTCTAAAAATCTACATGAGTCACAATTCTCATTTTTTTGGAAGAGTGTGAATGTAGGATCTCAACTAGGTCACTCCTAACACTAGGCATGATGATGTAGTACATGTACAACATGTTTTACAAGTTGACTATCCAAAAAAATTTGGCAAAAGTGATTGTACACTATTAATTATCTATTATCCATTGTAGGGATTAGGAAGATTACTGTAGGCCTGAAGAAAAGAAAATCTATTTCTACTTTCCAAATAAAAAAGGGAAGAATAAAAAAATATGCCAAATAATAGGATAAAGAACAACTTCGAAAGCCTTAGAAACTCTGATCAGTGCAATGACTAATCATGATTCTAGAGGATTTATGATGAAACATACTCCTCAAATTTGGGTTGTCTATAGAAAAGCCCCAAAATGTCATACAGTCTTATGCATGGGTTTGTGAGGTAGTGCAGTAAATCGAGGTGCTGGGCCTGGAATCAGGCATTAATTCACCTTCTACCATAGTCCCATTGCTATTCTTCTAAGTTAAAAAAATGATCACAGAAATTCCTAGGGGCTAACAGATAGGAATGATGTTTCTAGATCTTCCATATTGGTTCTCTCTATTTATATACAAGAAATCTCGGAAACACATTATCAGATATATCTATAAATTTTATACTGGTCAGAGTTAATTTAGGCCCTGCCACAAAACTCTTTTGCATATGTGTGTGTGCTCTCACACATGTCTATACATACTCAGATCACCAAAATTCAATGAAACAACTCCACTTTTATAGGGCTATAAAAAAGACCCATATTTTCTGCAACAGAATTCATGATTCTAAGTAGGAGCTTCTATACTACTTACAGAAAAAGCAAAGTAACTATTGCAAATGAGCTATACATACTGCAGTCTGGCCTTTGAATGGACTGAAGGTGATCGTTTACAAATTACGTGGCTTTAGCTGATGTGGAATTTGTGAATCTTGTTTGAAACTTCGAAGTATCCTCTTGTTATTGTCCCTTGGTATTGTTGATTTTAATTTGTTATTAATTGGTTATTAAGTCTAATTAGGATCAGGGATGTAAACCAGAGAAAGGATTTTGTACTTTTGTTTTGTCCCCTTTAAGCCAGAGGCAGAGAATAGTTTGCTGTGGGTTTTTTAAGAAATTTGCATAAAGGGAGGCAGTTACAGTACTCTGGGCCTCTCTTTTGGACTTCCTCTCAAGAGCAGATAGCTGGACATTTGCTCTGACAGAAAAGATTTGTTGTTACTTTAGACTGCTTATTTGAGAGATGAGAAAAATACTGAGATTCATACTAAACTAAGAAGAGGTTTTTACTGGGTGTTTTTCCCCTACTGGCCACAGAGGGAATTGAAGAGAAATTAAGCTGTCTCTTGTCTGTGACAACTGTGACAGGCAGGGAAATCTTTGGAGTGAAAAAGGAGACATAGATATTGCTTTCAATTTGTGAAGATATACATATGTATATGTATATCTTCACAAATATATATGTGTGTGTATACATATATATTTAAGGATTACAAAGATTTATAAATTAGAATAAGTTAGTAAAATAGAATTTAATATTTAGACATTTGAGAATTAGATCAGTGTAGGTTCACCTCAGTGAACAATAAGACACTTCTTGAGAAGCAATTGTGTGTTTTTTTGGGTTTATGTAGAAATCTTAGTGCATAGGTTAAGAGATTCATATCTTACATCTAAATTCTGTATCCTGTCACTGCCTCTCCTCATGGAAATAAATAATAAATTAGTTAAATAAAGATGTCTCAGGACTTCAATCCACCATCTATATAACAGTTGGCTTCCTGCATTCCATCAACCAAGTAGTTAGCCCTGACAGTTTTAGTTTTTCAATATAGCTGGGCAAGCACAGCTATCAACTCACTACCAATATAGTCAGATCAATTTTATTCATAACATTTAATATACCAAATTCAATTTATTTATAACAGTTGCCTAATAACTAACAGATTATCGATACAGTTTAGCTGTATCAGTACAAGATTTATTTTGATTATTACAGTATGCAGGTATATATCTATCATTAATTTTTCAGGGACAAGGGCTGGTATCAAAATAATTTTTTTGCATTAATTATTCACATTTTTTTTTACTAAAAACATCATGTAATATTGGATTAATACTTCTGAGATGATTCAGGAAGACTCAAGTTCTAAACATTCCTCTGTTACTTAGTAGCTTTGTGGCCCTGGGCAAGTTGTATAACATTTAATGTGCCTCAGATAATTCTCCAGGACTTGACTATTATGTCATCAAAGGGTTGATGTCAAATTTATATAGTAATTAAAGGTTTGCAAAGCTTTTTATAAATAATCTCATTTTATACTCACAACAAATATGGGAGGAAGTCTTCTATTATTTTCAATTTGTAGATAGGGAAACTGAGCCAGTAAGAAGTTAAATAAGTTGCTGAGAATCAACTCATCCTTACTACATGTCCAGCATTCTATCCACTATACAGCTAGATACTGAGGAAATTGCATATCTGTTTTGTATATTTTCTCCTTATACTTCCATTATAAAACTAGGAACAAGCATTACTGGGAGAAAAAAAATCTAGATGCTGGTCTTCTATCTCTCCTGGTAACTTTGATTGTCCCACTTTTTCCCTCTAGTACAATAAAGAGCTACTAACAAAATCATCTGAAATCTAAAACAGTTATCCAATAATTCCTAAAACATTTAACACAGAGAATATAATTAAACATTGGTGAGTTTGCCTGAGTCTTTGGAAAGTGTAGCTTTCCAAAAGCCAGGGAATAAAGGAATGAGACAGTAAATGATAAGGAGGAGGACAGAAGGTTTAGATAAGTTAGTAAGTTCAGATTTACTAAAATGTTCCTACTGCTATCCCAGCCAGTGAAAAACAAGGGTGCTTTGACATTAATTTAAATTTTTGGTTTTTTTTTTGTCCTGGAAAGGACATAATATATTTCTATTATACAAGTTTCTATTGGTAGCAATAGTTGATGTTTTGAAGAAGGAAAATAGAAACCAGGGAACTGGGATGAGGGAGGAAAGTATGTTGATAATATTTTTCCTTACTTTTTGATTCCCATTGTGCATTGTGTGTGGAAAACCAATTGGCAAGGAAGTCAGTAGACTATGTGAGTAAAAGTAGTAGTAATTATCTTTTCTCACTTTTCAGTTTCAATACTTCAAAAAATTCATGACTTCATTCATTCCATTGTTACAGATGGGAAACCCTCTTCATAAGACTTAATGACCTATTGCCCTCTCCTAACTTCAAATCTTTGAAGTGGAATTTAATTTTTTAGTCATTCAAAAATAGTGGCTCCTTTATTTAGTGCAATGAAAACAGAAGTCAGGAGATCTGGGTGTGTGTCTTGGTCCTGTCATTTACTTATTAGGTAATGAGCATCTGGGTACAGTACAAATAACTGGATTTGGAAAGAAGGAATGAAAAAAGCATTTGTTAAGTTCTTGCTATGTGCTAGGCTTTGTACTAAGTGCCTTACCAATATTATTTCATTTAAAATTTATGATGACATAACTCTAAGAAACAGGAACATTTTGGTCTTAGTACAGTTGAAAAAACTAAATCAGACAAAAGTTATGTGAGTTGCCAGGAGTCACATAACTAGAAAGTTTTTAAGACTAGATTTGAACTCAGTCGTCCTGACTGCCTGCCTATAGTTCTTTCCACTGTATTTCCTAGCTGTCTCTAAGTCCTAAAAACTGACTTTCTGGAGTTAATGGACTTGTAAATAAACCTGACTGCCAGGATATTTATGTGTCATTGGGCAAGTGATTTAATCATTTCAGGCCTTAGCTTCTTCATCAGTAAAATGTGTGTGTGTGTGTACATGTGTGTGTATGTGCACCAATGTATATGTATGTGTGGGAATTGATGACCTCGAACTTCCTTTCCATCTAGAAATCCATAATCATATGATCATAAATAATTCATGTTGTAATATATTTCATGGCACTAGTTTAGTTATCTGGAAAAAATATATGGAATGTCTAGGTGATCTGAGAATGCCTCTTTTTGATTCTAAACTTCTTTTCTTCTTTTTAAAAACAAAATGAAAATGATTTCCCTTTGTAAAGAAATAAACTGTTTTACAGATAGGTATTTACCCAGGTGAAATGTTCCTGGATTTGTAAAGTATGGCACTTAAGATATGCCTTAAATAAAGCACTTTCAAGAAAAAAAAACTTATTTCCATATTTGATCACAGGAATATGCCATTTATTCAAAACATATGTACATCATCAAAACTATTTGTAATCCCCCTATTCTAGGTACTAAAACATTATACTAAATTGACAGTTGTATAAAAGTGCATAGCTAACTTACCTGAAAAAAATAATATTCTTTCCTGTATGCTTCTATTTTAAAGAGGATCCAACAATGGTTTTTACATTCATGGAAAAGTACAGCTTGGAAATATTCTCTGAGATTTTTAAAGTTGGTGTAGGTCACCTTGGCCAGAATGGAGCAATTAAATATTAAAAAAAACCCTCTAATTTGAATTTGTAGAAACCACTTAGCTCTAAATATGGGGATATGAGTTGTGTTTATTAATATTCCATTTCTCATAAAATGCTCAATCATTTCATTTCCAACTTCAAACATTTATTAGATCACTGAGACATATTCCCAGAGAAGCTGGGCAATGTGCATTTTAAAGTTTTATGGGAAGGGAAAAGTTATACTGCCTAGGAAAATCCTCAGAGAAAAGAGCCTCTGGTGATTAAGGTAGATGTTGTGATGTGTAGGTCACAGGTTTGATTTCAAGCCAGAGCTGGATATCATTTTTTGAACAGAGTTCAAAAACTGGAAAACTATGATGGGGTAGCCACCCATCGCTAGGCAGGAAATATCTAACTAATTGGAAATAAGCATGGAATCGCAGCATGAAGCTTGATTAAGAACTTTGAAAACAAGGAGGCAGAACTGGCTGGCAGTCTAATGTGAATGCCAGTTCATTAAAATATGAACTTGGAAATATAAAGAGACTTTTCATGCAAATATGATTTTCTTTCCCATTCTACATTCCTAAAAACAAAACCACCACTATTTTCTAATGCAAATAGCTAACAAGGCAATACAAATTAATCTGATGCTCGATTTTTTTGTTTTAAAGTAGAAAGAGAGCCTTATAATTTATATTAAATATACATTAATCCAGACTTTGTTTTAAATTAGACTTAGTTACACTTAAAAATAATAAATTTTATTGATATTAGCATGTCATATTATCTTAACTTCTGCATAAGAGGGTTAAATAATTTGTTCAAGGTCAAACTAAATAAATAGCAGAGAAGAGAGTATAACTCAGTTATATTGACCCCCTAACCCACTCATCTTGCCTCTGGTAAATATAGTATTAAACATATAATTTACTGATGTAAGTTTATGTGTGTCCACATGGGTTGTGTAAATTCAGATTTGGGGAAACATGAAAGAAGTGTCTCTCAATTCTTGCCCACCATTCTCAAACTTTCCTCAGAAAGAGGGATACTAGATTTGAATATCTTTCTGCTGCCCCTAAATATTGCTAGTCCACAGGAAAATTATTGCATCCTTAGGTTCAGGCTACTTTTTCTGAATCTCTAAAAAAAGGAAGAATCCTAAGCAAAAGATTCAGGCTTGAAGACTAGGTTACATTTAAGTTTGTGTTCTTTATTGCTGCCATAAGCCATATAATATAATCATTTGATCATTTTAGTTATGAAAGATGCCTCAATTGAACTATTTACTTGTTTTTTTTCTTTTTCTATTCATTTGAATGTACAAAAAGCTTTTGACTAGAACATCTCATTTTATGGCATGGGGTAAACATAACCTCCATGTGTTTTAGTATGCTAAAGTATAATTTTAGACAATGATGGAAAAGTTCTCCTACTTTTACTCTTAATAAAAAGACGTTGTACCCATTGATAAGAACATGAAAATAGGGATCACTTAAGGCAAAACTATGAAGATGGAAACACTTAGCTCCTTTTATCCACTTGGCATCTTCCCCTAGATTTGTCCTGTTCTTAGTTCTGCTAATTCTTGTTAGTTTCAGTTTATGAGCCAACATGTCAGAAAATAATAGCTCATCACTCCTCCCAAGAGTACTGCATTTTATTAGGGAGAGTTCAAGTCTCTAAAATATCAATGTAGTAAAGTTACAATGGTCACCACTTCAGGCTGTGGATGAAGGGGTTGATATTCAGAGACAAGAAGCCTACCCAGTGTGAACCTAAAATTAACTTTCCTTACAAACACTAGTTTCCTAGCCATATTTAATGTTAAACTGAGCTAACTAAATGTTTAGTGGCAATGCTTAATGTCAAGAATATTATATATTTAAATAATAGTCATTTTCTCAAGGAATTGATTTTTTAACATTTTAATATCTAGGCACCAGAAATGAATTAAAGGATACATCTACAATTATCCACAGCAGTACTTAATTTCCTCAAGTTAATTTCTTTTCTTTAATAAATATTTCATAGAACATTTCTAATATTACTGCCAGTTCCTGATACCTCTGCAGTAACAATAGAGCCCTCCCTCGTAACAAGTTTTGTAGGTATAGTTAAGCAAAACAAACTAATACATCATTACTAATTGAAGGTTTTTTTGCATCCTTCTATATCTATTGACTAGCATCTTGGAATTTTGCAGAAACTAAACCATTTATAAATGTTTCATTCATCCATTCATAAACTCAATAACCTTCTCCTATGAGCAGGAAGTTATATTCCATCATCATTTTTCTGAAGTCAAGATTTGTCATTACATTTTCTAGCTTCTTATGTATTTGAGTACCAACTTAGTAGTCATTATGAATAATGTGTGCTTGATCTGCTTACTTTGCTCTTTATAAATTAATCTAATCTGCCCAGATTTCCTTGAATTCTTCAAATTTTTCATTTTCCATTATACAATACTATTCCATTACATTTATAGTATAATTTGTCCAGCTATTACTGAGTTGATGAATACCACTTTGTTTTCATTCTTAACTATCAAAAACAGTACTGCTGTGAATATTAATTGGATCTCTACTTTCTTTTGAAACATGCCTTAAACTAATTTCTAATTAAATATTTTTATGATTCTTCCAGTAGCTAATGTACTTCATCTACAAACCATGTTATAATTGATTATGTTTTCATTTATAATTATTATTTTATTTTTATTAGGTATATATGTTCTTGCCATCTCCTGGAGAATATAAGCACTAGGAGTAGATAGTGTTTGGTTCTTGATATTTGTTTATATGTAATACCAGTGCTTTGAACATTGTCCAGGATATAGGAGCTGCTATTGGACTGATTGATTGATTGATTGATTGATTTTCTGAGGCCTTTCTTTATCATTAATCTCTTTAGAATAAATGCTAGAGAGAGAGAGAGATACTTAGACACATAGAGAAGTGCTGAGATGAATAAATATAAATGCATAAATGCCCAGTAGTGGGCTTATGGGTATAAAAGCTATGGCCACAGAGATTTGGTTTCTGTATAATACAAGATATTATGCTATATATTCCATAGTTCCTCTATAAATGTTAAACTAATAAATTATTCAACTATAAAATTCCCCTTATTGGAAATGACATGTCAGTTATACCCTCTGGTGTAAAATTTGTATTTTAATGTTACCAGCTAATGCATTTAATGGAAGGGGGAAAATTTTACAATACATCAAATGGTTTAAGTTCTATCAGTTTGTAAATGTCCTTTGCTCTGTTCACCATAGGACCTCTACAGTGTCTAAAGGTTATAAGTATGGCATTAGTGTTTGTTATTCTTACATATGAAATCCAAAAGAATCCCTGCTTTCTGGTAACTGGAAACCATTATACCTTGCAAAAGCAAGCTGAGAGCTGACAATTTAAACTCCTCCAGTATTGTGTCTATTAATCTACATTAATTTTCCCACACAGACTACTTTTAATTATCAATGTCCTTTTCACTTTCCTAATGCTTAAGCATTAGGGGAAATGTGTATGCTAATAAAAAAGCTGATATTTCCCTCCACTTGTCTGTTGTTAGGCAATAAATCCTAGAAGTGACTAAACAGAGGTATCCTAAAGAAATAGCTCCGAATTGCAAGCTGCTGCTCTTAAATATATCATTACTTTGATGACTGGGTGCAGGTCAGGGAGGCTAAATGGAATTGTTAATGCATTAGCTCACTTGCAGTGGCAGAGGTGTGCCCCTGTTCCTGGTTATGGCAGAAAAAGAAAATTGACCTCCTGTTCCCAATTTTATATGGAATTTTTCTAGTTAAGGGCAATAACCTTGTCAAAATGATCCAAATATTTGTAAGATCGTATTTTGACTTGATGATGGATGGTTAGTTACCTGTATGTAATCATCTGTTCTGAAAGAAATAGGTGGGGGTGACAGAGAAGGGAGATACACTCTGGTCCACTTTACCCTTGCCATCTAGCTGGCCAGAATGATAACTTCTTTGGTTTCAGTTGACTTTTTGACAGATAATTGGCAGAACCGTTTAAATGGTAATGAAGGGATTGTGGACCTGATCTTGAATTTCAAGAAAATACTTATATTTCAGCATTTAAATTTTCCCTATTGAAAGTCATTTATCCAGAGCTGTTGTATAATTCTAAGGCTAGTGGATGTATTTGAGAATAGACATATTCTTTCTTGTTATAAACACTGAATTCAAGAGTTTTAGGACTTACTTTTTTTGACATTTTAGATTAGAAATAAAAGAAAAGGTGAATGATATTGATAAATTATTTGGTACAATTTTTGGCTAAAATTTCTTCATTTTAGTAAACCTACTTTTTAAATACAAAATAGTTTTTAAAAGCTACTTTCAAGAAATTCATGAAGGGAGATAACATCATACAGGGGAAAGAGCACTAACTATAAAGAGTTGGAAGACTTGGGTTCAAATACTGCTACTGTCACTTTTATAGGTAACCTTGGTTAATTCATTCATATTCCCTTGGTTTCAGTTTTCTCTTCTGTAAAATGAAAGGACTAAATTAGAATGCCTCCGAGCCTCATTCTAACTATAGGTCTTTGATTTACTTTCTTCCTGATAGTATAAGGAAGAATATTCACATCGGATGATATAGAGACTAGAAAGTTGGCATTTAAGTCAAGATTTAATTTCAAATTCGTCCTCTGAAAAACACAAACTTTGTGATAATGAGTAAATCACTTAGACCTTGATTTGCTGTGAAGGTGAATTGCTAGAGGAAGTTCCTTAATAAGAGCTTCCTACATCAATGAAATCACAATTTTATCACCTATTTCACCTATCTATTTTGTTCTACAAGGAGTAAAATTTTGGATTAGTTAAAGCATTGCAAGTGTCAAACCTTTCAGTTCCCCTACCAACTGTCTTTTCCAAGGTATATTTTCCCCTTTCTTTGAAGTATATATTATGTAGCAACTAAAGTTAAAATATGTTTAGTCTATTGCTTCATATAGCTATAAGCTTGTCACTCTTATGGAAGAATAGTGCTTCATTTGAAATTATTTTAAAACATCCATTTTTTCTGTAGTATATGAGAAGCAATATATTATAGTGGAGCTGTTTTTGGGTTCAGTAAATCATGAGTTTATGTTATGCTTTTGGATAAGTAAATTGTATTCAAGGTAACTCTCCAAGTCTATATTATGTAGGTAAGTTTCTCTGCAGTGTGGGACCAACAATGATCAGATCAAAAGTCCAAACCATCCTACTTGCCAGGATGAAAAAGTCAACCTAGTAGAAAATCATAGTTATTGCCATGGGTTGGGAGAGGGAAATTCCACTGCACAGAGCATTAGGAATAACATGTAATTAAAGGCATTTTTATAGTCCTGGAATGGGAAAGCAAATGGCTATAGAAGTCTTCTGAAGATGTATATTGGTAAAGAAGGTAGGATAAGAGGATTTCTTTACTTTTTTCTCCTTTTGTTTACTTTTCTCCATATCTCTACCTTTCCTCACCCCTTTAACCTAAACCCTGAGAAGGTATATGGTGGGTTCTTTCTTATATAGCTTGAAAACATAGGATTTTGTTTGAAGTTTGTGATACTAGAATAGGGCTTGTATGGAGCCCATATATGGAGCAGTAGCAGCAGCAGCTTTGGTTTCTCTAAGCCCAGAGATGCCAAGGATGATGGAAAATTGGTCATAGGGATATTAAATAGGACACTTTGGCAGTAGCTTCATCTGGCATAGACTGGCAACTATATTAGAAATATGCATTTCTGGGTTGCAATTCCAGAGCAGAGAAGAGTGCCAGGGGAGAAGGAAGGAGCAGGCACAAAGGAATAAGGGCAATGATCACATTTCTAAAGCAAAGAGAGGGACTGAGCTTGCACCTGCAGGAACCAGGGACTCTTTATGTCGAAATAGCAGAGTACAGACTGGATGATCAGTGACCATACCTCTCTGAGGATCACACCTGCAAGGAAGCACCAAAAATTTGGAGACCCTCAGAACTACCTTTGAAAATAGCAACACAAAAAAGCATGATGTTTGAGACAATAGCTCCCCAATCCAAAGTGAGCAAAGACCAAATTTAACATAAAGTTATAAGTAAAGAAATAATTTAGAAAAAATGAACAAACAAAAATAGAATTTTATCATAAAAAGTTACACTGGTGGCAGAGAGGACTAACACATAAACTCGGAAGAAGATAACAAAGAAGAGAACAACTGCAAACAAAACCTCAAAGAAAGTGATAATTGGAACAAAGCTCAACAAGAATTCCTGAAAGAGTTAAAGAAAGAGATAAAAATGAGAGAGGAAAAATGAGAAAATAAATGAAAGCATTAACAACTTGGTGGAAGAGGTATAAAAAATCATAGAAGAAAAGACTTTCTAAAAAGCAGAATTAGTCAAATGAAAAAAGTAGGCACGAAATCTCTCTGAGGAAAACAATTTCTTAAAAATTAGAATTGGCAAGTCGAAACTAATGACTGCAAAACATGAAGAAACAATAAAATCAAATCAAAAGAACAACAAAAAAAGAAGAAAATGTGAACTATTTCATCAGAAAAAGAAACTTCTGAACTTGAAAGTAAATCGATATAGATCTTAAGAATTATTAGATTACCTGAAAACAATGATCAAAGAAAGTCCATGATATACTTTTCAAGTTATTATCAAGGAAAATTGCTCTGATATCTTAGATCTAGAGGGAAAAACATAAATTGAAAGAATGCATCAAGTAAAAACTGGAAAGACTATTATCAGATATGCCCTTGAAAATTAAACATAGGTTGCATATCATTTACCAACAATTTTTAAATTTGTATCTGTTTACTTGTATCTCCAGTCTCACTTTCTGTATAATAGGCTACTCCTTGATTTAAACTGTACTCTCAAATTCCTGAATGCTATGTACTGTATCTACTTAATTCTGTGTTATGGCTAACTAGACCCATTTTCTAGCTGAATTTTCATGCTTTGTCTCAAAACATGGTCCAATTTTTCTGTATGTTGAGTACAGTGTAAATTACCTGAATGCTGGTCTGGCCTTCTCTCATTCAGTGGGACCAGCCTACTTCACACTTCATTATCCACGTATACTGTTTTATCTCTGCTCAGAACTTCTGTAGCTTTCTGGTAGGTAGCCTTTTTTGAATAGACCTAGAAAAAATAGAGACTATAAGTGGTTTTATTTGGTTTAATTTGTAACGATTCCTTCTGATGAATTTTTAAAAGATTTTCTGGAATATTAGTACAGGAGTCAGGCTGATTTAAGCCAAGCTCATCTAACACTGCCATATTCCCGTAATTACTCTATAAATGCAAATTTAAGATTTTTTTAAACACAGGATTTCCCTAAAAGGTAATTAAATTGAAGTATTACTATAGGAAGACAGAAGATATGGTAACATTAGCAATTTTCTTGTTAAGGCAATCTTTCATTTTTTAGAACAGAAGTTTGTATCATTGTTTCTGACCCTGGGGGAAGGAAAAAGTAAAGGAAGCAGGTTCTTTTTATTTGCTTTTGTTGTTGTTTCTAATTTAAAGAAATGTCAATTAAGAGAGGAATTAAGGGATAATGGAGGTCAATACCTTATCTGAAAAGTATAAACTTATTCTCTAAGAAAGTTGCTACCTAATTATTGTGGAATGACTCACCACCACCAAGATAAAACCATGCCATGTAATTCAGCTAGATTCAATTCAAGAAATGTTCATTCATATTTTGTTAAGCATTTACTATTTAAAAGGCATAGTACTTGTAGTTAGGAACATAAATCTGAAATCAGACATAGTACCTGCCCTCAAGGTATTTATGATATGAGAGTACATTCACATTCAATATATTTAACATAAAGAACACTTTAAGAGGCTTTGAACAAACAAGCATAAGAAAGTTTAGCAGTTTTTCAACACCTGATCTAGCCTTATTTACAAATAGTGTGAACTCTGGAAAGTCTCTTAACTTCTATCTGTCTCAGGATTTTTTTTTCTTTTATAAACCTAACTCACCAAGTTGCTGTGAGGATAAAACAAAATTTTGTTGCCTAGTATCTTGGCAAATAGTAGGGGGCTATTGAACATTTTTCCCCTTTTCATTTCCCACTTTTACCCTGATTTCCTTTAGAAAAAATAAAAGTTTTACTAAGATTCTAAGGTAATGACAAAAATATGGTTAGCTACTTGGCAAAATATAAAGAGTACTAGGTCTATAAAGATGAATCAAGAGTTTTAATCCCAACTCTGCTACTATGCAGAAGTACAGTCTTCAACCTCTCAGTGTCCTTGCATCTCCTTTCTTTATTTTTTTTTAAAAAATACATGTCAATACAATTTTTAATAATCATTTTCTAAAATTTACTATCCAGGTTATCTCCATTCCATTATTTCCCTTTTTCCAAGATAGCAGGTAACATGATATATACTGTACATCAGATCTAGGTGAAGTTTTAGACTAGTATTGTTTTTTTGATTATAAAACATTTATTAAACACTTACTGTACACCAGTCACTGTATCATGTGCTAAGAATACAGATAAATTAGTGAGACAATACCAATCTATTATGAAGGAGCTTACATTTTAGTAGAGAGAGATAACACACATATAAGAATATTTACCAGCAAAGGCAGTGCCTGAGGAGTTACAAGGATGGGTGAGTTGTTCCATTATAGAGACAACTTACTGTATCTTTCCAGGAATGAGGGTAGTTTGAATTTAATTATGATTCCAGAACAAGTACTGGAAAGTATGTGTGTGTGTGTGTGTGTGTGTGTGTGTGTGTGTGTGTGTGTGTGTGTGTTGATCTATGGCTGTGGCAACTGAATGGATGGCTGGGATGTGAAGCATTGTCTGATAGTTTCATCTGGGGCATGGGGCCAGCATGGTACAGTATCAAGATAATTTGAGACTAGGATAAGAGTTTTAAAAATAAATGACTTGATTCTTTCTGGAAATGAGGAGGGTCATTTCTAATAGTCTGGAGATTCTTGTTTTAGGGGATGTGAAGCAGGGCAGCAGTAAGATAGATGACAAGATAACTGGAGGTATATCCTGGAGTGTAGACCTTCACCAATACAGATATGGCATGGGAAGCCTGGTCTGTTGCTACAGATATGTTATTTTTCTTTGTTCTTTCTATTAGGCATTGTGGTCACATAGCCCATGGTCATGTAGTAGTACATTTCAGAGATTCTGACTTCAACACTGGCCACTTATCCAATATACAACATTGTTTCTGCGCCCCAGTTATTCTTTTTTAAAAAATATAAATAGTACTGGGGGAATATTAAAAGAGGAAGGGCAGGATAGTGGAAAGAAAGCTAGACTAAGAATCAAATGGCCTGGGTTCATATTCTAGCTTAGTTACTTATTATTGTGATTTACATAAGTCACTTCTTAGAATCTAAATTGCTTTTTTTAAAATAATTTTTATTTTTTAGAAAAGTTATCATAGTTACATGATTCATGTTCTTACTTTCCCCCTCACCCCCGGACCTCCTTCCCCCCCTATAGCCAATGTGCATTTCCCCTGGTTTCAACATGTGTCATCCATCAAGACCTACTTCCAAATTGTTGATAGCTGCATTAGTGTGGTAGTTTCGAGTCTACAACCCCAATCATGTCCTCCTCAACCCATGTTTTCAAGCAGTTGCTTTTCTTCTGTGTTTTCTCTCCTGTAGTTCTTCCTCTGAATGTTGGTAGCATTCTTTTCCATAAGTCCCTCAGAATTGCTATGGATCATTGCATTGCTGCCAGTACAGAAGTCCATCACTTTCTATTTTACCACAGTGTATTGGTCTCTGTGTACAATGTTCTTCTGGCTCTGCTCCTTTCACTCTACATCAATTCCTGGAGGTCTTTCCAGTTCACATGGAATTCCTCCAGTTCATTATTCCTTTTAGCGCAATAATATTCCATCACCAGCATATGCCACAGTTTGTTCAGCCATTCCCCAAAAGAAGGGCATACCCTCATTTTCCAGATTTTTGCCACCACGAAAATCGTGGCTATAAATATTTTCGTACAAGTCTGTTTATCTATGATCTCTTTGGGATACAGACCCAACAATGGTATGGCTGGATCAAAGGGCAGGCAATTGTTTATAGCCCTTTGAGTGTAGTTCCAAATTGCCATCCAGAATGGTTGGATCAGTTCACAACTCCACTAGCAGTGCATCAATGTCCCAACTTGGCCATATCCCCTCCAACATTCATTACTCTCCCCTACACTCATTTTCGCCAATCTGCTAGGTTTGAGGTGATACCTCAGCACTTTTTTGATTTGCATTTCTCTAATTATTAGAGATTTAGAGCACTTTCTCATGTGCTCATTGATAGTCTTGATTTCTTTATCTGAAAATTGTCCATTCATGTCCCTTGCCCATTCATCGATTGAGGAATGGCTTGATTTTTTATACAATTGATTTAACTCCTTGTATATTTTAGTAACTAGACCCCTGTCAGAGTTCCTTGTTATGAAGACTTCCTCCCAATTTGTTGTTTCCCTTCTGATTTTGGCCACACTGTTTCTGCCTGTACAAAAGCCTTCCAATCTAGTACAATCAATCATCCCATTCAGAATTCAGAATTATAATTATCAGTTGCGTATTCCCCAACATTTTGGTATCCTCTCTTAGTTCTACCTCTTCTTCTTAGGCTATTTCCTTTTAAACCAGTGATTTGTTTTAAACCAGTAGCCCTTGTCCCCTCCCTTGATTTACTACCCTTTCTACCCCTTCCCTTGTTATTCCTCTCTTTTTAATTTTAAGGCCTAATGAATTCCCTCTCCCTTTTCCTCCCCTCCCTTTTTTGACCTCCCCACTCCTCTGATCTCCTTGGTTTATCCCTTCTGACTTTCTCAGTAGGGTTAGATAGAGTTCTATATCTCAATGGATATAGCTACTCTTCCCTCTCAGGATTAATTCCACTGAGAGTAAGGTTTAAATATTACCTCTTAATGCTCTCTTCCTCTCCTTCTTATAATAGTATTCCTTCCCTCCCCTTCCCATGCCCTCTTTGTGTGTAATAGAATATCCTATTTTTCTTATTCATTAAAGTTTCTCTTGGTGTCCTCTACTATTCACCCCCCTCTTTCCCACCCACCTCCTTATCATCTTAGGCCATTTAATGCTCCATCCTCTCCTTGTGAATAATTCTTCTAATTACTATAATAGTGGATACTATAATAGTGAATAGAGCTCACTATAGAGAATTACACATAACATTTCTCCATATAGGAATACAAATAATTAGATCTTATTGAAGGCCCTTAAAGAGGCAAATTTAAAAATAAGAGTTTTATTTCTTTCCCCTCTGTTTCTTATTTACCTTTTCATGTTTCTCTTGGTTTTTGTAGTTGGATATCGAACTTTCCATTTAGTCCTAGTCTTTTCTGTGCAAATACTTGGAAATCTTCTATCTTGTTGAATGCCCATTCTTTCTTCTGGAAATATATAGTTAGTTTTGATGGGTAGGTGATCCTTGGTTGTAGACCCAGTTCTCTTGCCTTTCTGAATATCATATTCCAAGCCTTGCAGTCTTTTAGTGTGAGGCTGCCAGATCCTGTGTCATCATGATTGGTGCTCCTTGATATCTGAATTGTCTCTTTCTGTCTTCTTGTAAAAAAAAAATTTTTTTTTTACTTGGAAGCTCTTGAATTTGGCTATTATATTCCTGAGGGTTGTCTTTTCAAAGTTAAGTGTAGAGGGTGATCTATGGATCTTTTCAATGTGTATATTGCCCTATTGTTGTAGAATTTCAAGGCAATTTTGCTGAATAATTTCCTTTAGTATGGAGTCCAAATTTCTATTAATTTCTGCTTTTTTGGGAAGACTAATGATTCTTAGATTATCTCTTCTAGATCCGTTTTCTTGATCTGTCAATTTCTCAGTGAGATATCTCAGGTTTCCTTCTATTTTATCAGTCTTTTGACTTTGCTTTCTTTGTTCTTGTTGTCTTGAAAGATCATTGGCTTCTATTTGCCCAATTTTTTTCTTTAGAGACTGGTTTTCTGCTATATTCTTTTGATTTTCCTTTTTTGATTTGGTCTATCCTGTTTTCTACCTGTTTGAATTTGGTCTCCAATTTGCTTATTCATTCTTTTGATTTAGGGGCATCTTTTTCTAATTGCCCAATTCTAGCCTTTAGAGTCTGGTTTTAGGTTATAATTTTTTGGTTTTCCTTTTGAATCTGGTCTGTTTGGTTCTTCAAGGCTTCCAGCTGGTCCTTTTTGGTCTTCTATTTGCTTATCAATTCATTTGATTTCTATGCCTCACTTTCTAATTGTGAAATTCTGCCTTTTAAACTGTTATTTTCTTGCTAGTTCTCTACCATCTTTCTCATAATCTCAGATTTGAACTCTTCAATAGCTTTTGACCAGTTTTCATTTTTTGAGGGAAGTTTTGGATATGAATACTTGTTTGTTCTCCTCTGCTGTTTGCTCTGTTGTCTGGAATTTTTCTGTGTAAAAGTTGTCCAGTGTTAAAGATTTCTTCTTGTTCTTTCTCTTCTTGTGTTCTTTTCTCTGGGTTGCCATTGTTAGCCCAGCACCCTCTGAGCTTTCTCCTCACATCCAGGGTCTGTCTGCACTCTTTGGGCTCCTGGGGTCTCAGGTCTAGTTGTTCTCAGGGTCAAACCTTCTGGTGGTCCCCTTGCTTGTTCCTCTGCCCAAAGCTCCTTTAACAGTCTCAGGTTGCTGCTTCCACAGTTGTTCACCTCTCTGCACTGGGTCCCCACCCAAGGCCCACGCCTGAGCTCAGGATCCACGTCTGCATCTGTGACTGAGCCTAAGCTCAGGGTCTATGTTCAAAGTCTACGTGTTCTTTAGTCTCTTGGGGTCTTAAGTCTTTCTGCTTTCAGGAACAGGCCCTGGTGACCCCAGGTAGCTGTCAAGGACTTAATGGATGCCCCAAAGTTGCTCTAAGTCTTTTGCTCTGGCTTTGGCCCTGTAGGTGGTGTGGGGAGTGGTGGGGGTTGCTCAGCTCACATTTTAGTAGAGCTATTTCACCCCCTTACAGCATGGAAATACCCTGATTGAACGTACCTTCAATGCTACATGCTGTTGTGGGGTCCCTTCATTTGTCTGGATTTGTTTTTTATGTCCCCTTGAGGAGTCCTATATGTGTGGGTTAGGAGAGATCAAGCAGCTGCTTTTTACTCTGCCGCCATCTTAACTTGGAAGCCTCTAGACTAGTATTTTTTAAAGTATTTTATTTTTATAGAAAGAAATATATTTAGCTGGACTGTGTACTATTTCCTGTACTGTTAATGTTCTACACCTAAGTGGAATCTATGAATTGGCCTCAGTCATTCACTGAAGTACTGCTATTTATTTATTTATTGATTGATTGATTGATTGATTTAGGACTTATAACTGCTGTTACATACATAAATCCTAGGTGAGAATCAGCTTCTGTAAGGTTGACCAGTTTTGCTTAATTTCTTTTTTTAATTTCTTTGTTTAATTTCTTTTTCATAGTAAATGCTAGGCAACCTATTTTTTTCAAAGAAACATTTTGTAATAAAGCTTTTGAATTTGTGGGTGGTGAAATGAGTCCTTTACTACATTCATGGAGTTTTAAAATTATATAAATGATTAATTGATTTTGTCCAATTTTAATATTTTATAATTATATTATCGTTTATGTAGCTATTGAGTTTGGAAATATCCTAATGAAATGTTTTTTTCAAGGTCCACCTTTTAGTTTTTAGTACATTTTATGTGTCAGATTTGAAACTAGAGTTTTAATGGGTACATCTGGAAAACATCTTCTTAGAAAGAATGTTCTCCAAGATTAAATTATATGGGCTGAAAAAAGGCTATATTTCTATAGAACTTAAAGATGGTACTAAAGATTTTTATGAGAAGTCACCAAAGGGTAATGCAAAGGCTATTCAGTCATGACTTTATGTTACATCAAGCCCTACACCTGTCTAGAAATTAACGTCTCTGTTACTCCATTGGCAAAGGAATTAAAAAGAAAGAAAAGAAAGGAAGAAGAAAGAAAATGAACCAACAGCATAAAGAGTCAAAAGAAATCAAGGTTGCCTGACACATATTAGGTTTGGGTAATACCTATATACCCTTTAAAATTATGTATAATTCAATTTGTTCTTTGTTAGTTTGTGTCTGCAAATACATAGCTCAGTCTTAACCTATAGCTTACCACCTCTCCACAAACAGATGAAAAACATGATTTATCTTCAGGCTTCTGAAACTGTGATCATCATTGCAAACTTCTTAAACCTTCAAAAGTTGTTGTCATTTACAGTGTGGTGTGCAGAATAGAAATTCTTCTGTTTCTACTACTTTCTCTCTTCCTCAGTTTGTATAAATCTCCCTGGGTTTCTATGAATAGAACCCTTTCATCATTTCTTATGCTTCAATAATATTCCATTACATGCAGATACCATAATTTGATGTGTATCCATGCTGTTTGCAATTCTTTGCTATTAAAGAAAGTGCTTCTATAAATATTTTTGTATATTTTAATTCTTTCTCTTTGTCTTTTATCTTTTTTGAGGGGAGGGTAAAAGTCTAGTCATGGTATTGCTGATTTTGATGAATTATACATCTTAGTATATTTGGAGATATAATTTCTAATTACTTTATAAAATGGTTATATCTCTTTGAGCTTCAACAAAAGTGCATCTGCCAGTAGTTTTACCCTTCCACAGGCCATTTTATAGTAGTCCTTTTACATTATTTCATCTTTGCCAAATTGATGGATATTAAATAGGACAACAAAGTTGCTGTAATTTGCATTTCTCTTATTTTACCACCCCTTGTTAGGTTCACTCTCTCTCAAATTTCTCTCTAATTCTCTTTTGAAAAGGCAAAAGATTGGGGAAAGAATAGGTAGGAAAGATTACAATATCTTTTTGCACAACTTTATTCCAATAAATGTTACTACTAGATTTTTCAATATTGGACAAAATGTCCCCCAAACATTCATTAAATACAAAATCTTTGTGGGCTATAAAATTAATGTATACCATGTTACTAATTTTGTGAGTTTGAACATCTATTTCCCTATATTTTAAGCCACAGAATAGAAATCCTAGCCTAATTTTTGTGTACCACTTTCTTATCTAGCTGTCCTTTCTAATTAGTCAGTTATTCTTTTCTTCTCCTTTGCCTACCATTGACAATAATGAGGGAAACATAGGTACCTTGTGATTTTAAGTTTCTTGCCCAAAATTTCATCAATGGAAGAATATATAGCCCAGTCAGAATTCTGTACTCTCGTTTTTTGTTCATATCTTCATCACTGTTGACAATGGCAATATAGATTCTTTCTCATAGTATTATTTTGTGCCCACCTGAATCATGAAAATGGGTAATTGTCTTCTGTTTTATTTGATGAGTCTTGAGAGGTTCTCTGTTATTTCTTGGATATATGCCTCAGGAAAAACAATAGGCTTTTCTATTCTAGCTATCATCATTGAATAGCTGGCCATCTCAGTATCTTTTACAGTGAAGGGCAAACTACCTTGGTCCAGATGCAGCCCCCTGAAATGTTCTATCTGGCTGCAAGATATTATTCTTAATCTGACAAATACAATGAGTAGGATATAATACAATGAAACTTCAAAAGAGTAGCCTTAGAAACAGACTGACAGATTTCCTTTCCTTTGGCCCCCTCTTTAAAAAATTTGCCCATCACTGCTTTAGGAGATAATCACCAACTAGTATATCTCTTTAATTCTTTGGGCTTATGATCTCTCATTTGACTGCTTATGGGTCCCTTTTCCTTAAAAACATCTCATTCTTTCCTCCTGAAAATGAATTTTAATTTTTTAAAGTTTAAGTGCATCCCTGTCATTTTCTTTCCTTTTTCTAAATCTGGGCAATATTTTCAACTCTCCAACACCCTAATTAAGTTCATGTCTTCACTTGACCATCTCAGATCCATTTTCTCACAGATGCCTTGTTTCTGTGTTATATAAGAACACTCCATTGTCCCTAACAAGTTGGAGTGTGTGGAGAGATATTCTTTGAGCATCTTTACCTTCTCGCATCAGGAACTCAGCCTACACAGAAGCAGTCAATTGACTGTGGCAGAAATGTAAGCATTGCATACTTAAATGCAATTCATTTCTCCAAAATGACTGAAAAGTTCAACCTTGTTTAAAAATAAAAATAAAATGTCATTATTTACATTTTAGTTATTTTTTATTAGTGTCATATTAGATGTTGTAGTGCCATATACCATTTCATGTGTCATGACCTACTGATTATCTGTGATAGGATACAGTTGAGAACCAAATTGTTAATGCTTTATGGCCAACTATCATTTTTTAATAACTTCACTGCCTTACTTAGCTTCATTATATTATTCTCATCACTCTACAATAATGCTTCATTTGCCATATCCATCAAACCACTTTGTCTATTTGCTTTACCATTCAATTTAGTCACTTATCTTTGTCCTAATCTTCCTTTTAATTTCTAAGTGTCTTTCCCTGATTTGTTTTAAATTTTTCTGTGCATGTTTCTTGTCTTCTATACTTTTTAAGGCCTTTAACATATTCTTTAGTCCCCATTTATACTACACGCTATTCAATACAGAAACTGAATATAGACCAGTATTTGGACCAACACAATGTCCTTATCCATCTTATTCAGCTCTTTTTCATCTTTTTCATTCTCTACTTTTCCTGCAATCTTCTCTCATAGAAACCAGAGGCAAAATTGAAATAAAAATAGCATAGGAAGCAAGAACCAAAGCAAAAATAAGGAAGACAATAATAAAGTGGAAAGTACAAAAACAACTACTCAAAGACGGAAAAAGAATACGCTTGCTATCAAATTAAGGCATACTCTTGAACTCCTGGCTCTAGGGAGGCAATGGGAAGCTGGAAAAATGTGCAAAATTATAGAAGAGGGCACATGATTTATATTCCTTAGAACATACATACCACAGAGCTTTGCTCATAAGTAGCAGGTGGACATTATATGTTTTGTGATTGGCTTAAAAGAAAGCAACATTTAGAGTAATGCAGATCATATAAATTTACCTCAATGTCATAATCCATAGAACTCACTCTATATAATATGTACTACAGAATGATATTCATAGTTACAATTCTCAGTCATATTTTAGAAGTCAAATATTTTCTGGAATATTAAATCCTATAAAACATGAAAATATATAATATATTTGAGAAATAATTTCATCAAATATGGTTTAAAATACTTAGAAAGATTGCATTTTAAAAGCATTTTCACATAAATTTTCTCATTTAAAATTTTAGCAGTCCAGATATTTTTCTAGACAGGTGTTTTCCTTCCTCTGTTTTAAATTTAAATTTAAAATTAAAAATTAAGGAGGCTGAGGTTCAAAATAATTTAGTGACCTGTCCAAGGTGGTCTAATTTAATGAGAATCTATATTTCCTGACTACTAATTCAGGAATGCCTGTATGATATCATGCTACCAAGATGTGAATAGCTTGTAGTTACTCAAAGCATGTATGTCATCTTTGTGAAGTAACTGAGATGTTACTGTATAAGCCAGGTGTCAGAACTTATCTTCTATAGTCAAACTGATTTGTTACCATAGAGTTTGTCTTCAGTATGTTTTACCATCATCCATATTTGAGAGCTTTGAGATACTTCTCCAGTTGCTAATTTCTGGCTTATTCACCAAAATATAGTACATTTATTCACAATTGAGTTGAACTATACAATAGCAGCAACAATAACAAATAATAACCAATATTTCCTGTCAATTCAGTTTCATTCCCCTTCTTCTTAGACTAATTTTTACTTGTATCTACTACAATCATTCACAACTCTGAGAGTCAAAGTTATTTTGTAAACAAAGTTGTACATTGGAAATACTAGTGAAAATATTATCGACATCTCTGCTCAGAAAAATGACCATCATTATTTGAAAACCATGGCTGAATTCTTGCCAGTAAGAAAGTTTCCTTACTTTTCTGTTTACTTTTAGGGGGTTCAGTAAACTGCTGGCCTTCTCTCATTTCTTCCTAGTGCTACCTTACTTCATTGTCTCACTGTATGTACCATCAGCCAATGTCATTCTAGGAAATGTAACCATATAGTTTTGAAGTGTTCTGTACATACTCCTTACTTTCATGTGTCCTCTTCTTCTTCTTACCCATCTCTTACAAGTGATAAAATGAAGAAAAAAAGAGGAAGGAATAGTTTCTACACCTTTCTACTTAAATTACACCATACATCCCAGGTGAAAGAGGATATGGTTGTATGTCTCCAAGTTTCCTTCAATTCAGAATTTTGCTTTTATAAAATTAATATATACCCTTTTGTTAACTTTGTAATTTAGAAAATCTGCAAAAGTGGGTCATATTAAAAATGTTATACCTATATTTTTGCAAGGATTAGGTCCATAGATTCAGATTTTGAAAGATTCTGAAAGCTCATCTCTCCCAATTCATTTATTTTACAGATGAGGAAACAGAGGCCCAAATATCATGTAATTCACACAAGGTCATATAGGTAATAGGCATCAAATCAGGATTTTGCCATTAAATTAAATGATTTCTATAATTGTGACTCACATGTACTCAATATAGATGTGAAAGAATATATTGGTAATCTTTCCTTCCAGGCAAAATGGAATGAGTAGAATAAAAATTAAGGACTTTGAATATGTGCTTTTTATTATTGAAGTTCAGTTTGTTGCATCTTCTCTAGGTGTATTTATTATGTCATAAATTGTTGCAATTCACTCAAAATAAGACAATAAAAAGTAAATAGTAGGTGTGGGTGGAAGAAAAGAGATCTTCTCTTTCCTTAGTTATTAGTGTATACCCAGCAAGCATGCATGTGTACTGATCCCATAAAGACAGGTTTCTACATGATTAACAAGAACTACAAATGTTTTTGAAGTCTCTTTTAAGATATTATTACAATATAATCTTGAAATACCTTAATTTTTTCCTGCTGGGAACATGGGGAAAGTTATTTTTCAATAGTAATATTTTGTTTTTGTTAGGCAATAAAATCAAAACCTATTCAAATTGTCATTGATTTCTTTTATGTCTCCATAAAAATGTTTTTGAAATTGAAAAAAAAAGTTTTGCAGGCCAAAGTATTGAGAAATAATGGCTTATATTTTGTGCTTTCAAAAAGTTAAAAAAAAAAGTATAATGGAAGTCAAGATAGTTGCTTAGAAGCAGGAAAGTGCTGAGTCCTCTGTGAAAATTCTTCCACACCAACCAAAACAAAGTGCGTTGAGGGGACAGAAAACCAAATCTAACAAGAGGATAGAGCCAGGGTACCCTCCTGCTTGATTTAACTTAAAAGGTAATCAGGTTTAAGGAAAGGAAGAAGGAAGGTCCCAGGACTCCTCCCCAACCTACTGTGCCAAGTATATGGAGGTTGCTAGGATCTTGGGGTAAAGGCTCTACCCTGCTTTGCTGCCACAGCTAGACCAGGATTAGGGTGCTAACCACAGCAGGCAGGGAGGCAGCTGGAAGAGAGGTTTTGGCTTCAGGGCACATACAGCTACACAGATAAACTCCACACCAGCTTAATCTACTCTATCAATAAGGGCAGATAAGAAGCCTTCACAGGGCAGGGAACCTCAATCTCCAACACCCTTCCCACATGACATGCTGAGAGTAGCTGTAAGAATGAAGCTGACTGGGATCCCAGGACAAAGGCTGACAGAATACCTTGTGAATAGGGCAGGAAGCCCAGGTCCCTTCAGCTACCACACATTCACCTACACCTTCAGCTTCTGCTGTCAGCTGGGGAAGATCTGACCTCAGGGCTCATTAATACTCCATCAGACAGTCAGTCAGCAGAGCAGAGAAAAACCCCCTAAATGACTGAATAGCCCAAATAAACAGAGAAGCAAGATTATACCCAATGACAGGAGGAAAGAAGGAAACAATATGAGCAAACAAGAAAAAAAGAAATTCCAATCAAAAGTTTCTATTCAGGTAATGAATAAAGAACAAATGGAACAGAGGCAGACCAAGGAGACCAAGCAAAAAGTCAGAAACACCAGGGAATTCTATACAGGCTTTAGAAGAACTGAAAACAATTAAAAAAACAATTAAGAGAGGCTGAAGACAATTATCAAACAAACTTAAAAAGCAAAATAAGTCATCAGGAAACAGAGGCACATGAACTAAAACAAGAAAATAGTGTCTTTAAAGCCAGAATTACCAGCTTGAAAATGAAGCAAAGTAGGTGAAAGATTACCTACAAAGAAAATCAGACCAGAAGTAGAAGAATGAACAAAAATCCAAGGACGAAATTCAGTCTTAAAAAATTAGAATCCAATAACTAGATGCAAAGGACTTCAGAAGGCAGCAAGAGTCTATGAAACAAAATCAAAATAATGAAAAAATTGAGGAAAATATGGAATACCTCATTGATAAAACTACAGCCCTGGAAAATAGATCCAGGAGAGACAATTTAAGAATTATTGGATTACCAGAAAATCATGACAAAAGAAAATGCCTGGACATCATTCTACAGGCAATCATAGAAGAAAACTGCCCCAACATTCTTGAACAAGAGGGAAAAGTGGAGATTGAAAGAATCCACAGATTACCTCCTACATTTAATCCCCAACTGACAACACCCAGAAATGTTATAGCCAAATTCAAGAACTACCAGACCAAGGGAAAGATACCACAAGCTGCTAAGAATAAACCACTCAAATACCAGGAACCACAGTTAGGAAACACAATACATGGCTGCAACCGCACTGAATGACTGGAAGGTATGGAATATGATATTTTAGAAATCAAGGGAACTGGGTCTACAATCAACAATCTACCCAGAAAAATTGACTATATTCTTGCAGGAGTCATTTAATAAAATAGAAAACTTCCAAGCATTTATAAAGAAAAGATCTGAATTAAACAGAAAATTTGTTGCCTAAATACAGAATGCAAGAGAATCACCAAAAGGTAATTAAGAAAGGGGAAAAACAAATAAACAAATAAACAAAAACCCCCAACATTTTAAGGGATCCAATAAGTTCAAATGATTTGTATTCCTATACTTAGAAGGAAGAGTTAAAAACTGTATAGGATGAAATGCAAAAAAACAAACAAATAAGTAAATATATGTATATATATAACTAGGGGTATATAAAAAGGGGTTAATACCTAGAGAAATGGGAAAAGAGATAAAATGGGGTAAATTTATATTTCATAAAGAAGAACATGGGAGAGAAGACCAATATAATGGAAGGGCAAAAGAGGCTGGAGACAGGTAATACTTAAATCTTATGCACATTGAAATTGACTCAGAGAGGGAAGAAAAATCAGATCCATTGGGGCAGAGAATTGTAGTGTGCTTTATATAGAAGTATTAGGATAATGAATGAGCTAGTTCAGTGATGGGAAAACTTTTTAAAGAGGGGACCAAAGGAAAGGAAATGTTCATCTGTCAGTCTATTTCTAAGGCAACTCTTTTGAAGTTTCATTGTATTGTATCCTACTTATTGAATTCATTAGATTAGGAATAATGTCTTGCAGCCAGATAGAACATTTCAGGGGGCCTCATCTGTCTCCAAGGCCATAGTTTGCCCATCACTGCGCTGGTGGGTAGGGGAGAGGCACTAAAGTAACAGGGGAATCAATAAGAGGGGAGTTCCTGAGAAGGGGAATAACATTAGGGAGGGGAAAGGGGGGAGACTGACTAAAAGCAAAAAGTTGGAGGGGAGGGTAAGGGGGATAAGAGAAAAGTCAGAATCTAAGGAGGAAGTCAAAATGGAGGGAAATAGACAGTAGTCATAACTGTGAATGTTAATGAGATGAACTCAGCAATTAAAAAGAAACAGATAGCAGAATGGATTAAGAGCCGGAATCCTACCATATGTTGTCTACAAGAAACACACTTGAGGCAGGTACACATACACAGGGTAAAGGATAAGAGGTTGGAGCAGAATTTACTGGGCTGCAACCGAGACAAAGAAGACAGGAGTAGCAATCATAATCTCAGATAAAGCTAAAGGTAAAATAGATCTCATTAAAAGAGTTAAGGAAAGAATTATATCTTGATGAAAGGCAGTATAAATAATGAAGAAATATCAATACTCAACATGTATGCACCAAATGGGACAGCACTCATATTTCTATAGGAGAAAGTAAAGGAAATTAAGGAGGAAATAGATAATAAAACCATACTAATGGGGACCTTAAACTTCCCCTATCATATCTAGATATATTGAACCAAAAAATAAATAAGAAAGAAGTAAGAGAAGTGAATGACATGTTAGAAAAATTGGAGCCAATAGATATCAGGAGAAAAACAAATAGGGATAAAAAGGAATATACTTTCTTTTCAGCAGCTCATGGCACATATACGAAGATAAACCATGTACTAGGTCATAAAAACATTGCAAGCAAATATAGGAAAGCAGAAATAATAAATGCAATTTTTTCAGACCATATTGGAATAAAAATCATACTAAATAAGGGCTTGTGGAAAGGCAAATTTTAAACTAACTGGCAACTAAATGATATCCTTCTTCAAAACTGGATGGTCAAAGAATAAATCAAAGGAACAATAACTGTTTCATTGAAGAGAATGACAATAAGGGAACAACTTATTAAAATCTATGGGATATTAGCCAAGCAGTACCTAGGGGAAATTTTATATCCCTGAGTGCATATATCAACAGATATTATTATTTAATTTTATTATTAATTTAAATATTATTAATTTAAAGAACAGTTAATCCCAATACTATACAAATTATTTGACAAAATAAGCAAAGAAAGAGTTTTTCCAAATTCCTTTTATGAGACAATTATAGTACTGATTCCAAAGCCAGGCAGACCAAAAACAGAGAAAGAAAACTATAGGCTAATCTCCTTACTACACATAGATAACAAAAATCTTTATAACAAAAACCTCTGTCAAAGATCTAATTACTCAAATTTATAAGGAGCTAAATCAATTGTACAAAAAAGTCAAGCCATTCCCTAATTGATAAATGGGCAAGGGGCATGAATAGGCAGTTTTCAGATAAAGAAATAAAAAATATTAACAAGTACATGAAAAAGTATTCTAAATCTCTTATAGAAAATGCAAATCAAAACAACTCTGAGATACCACCTCATACCTAGCAGTTTGGCTAATATAGCAGCAAAGAAAAGTAATAAATGTTGGAGGGGATGTGGCCAAATGAGGACACTAAGCACTGCTGGTGGAATTGTGAATTGATCCAATCATTCTGGAAAAGAATTTGGAATTATGCTCCAAGGGCTTTAAATGACTGTCTGCCATTTGATCCAGCCATACCACTGCTGGGTTTGAAATCCTAAGAGATAATAAGGAAAAAGATCTTTACAAAAATATTTATAGCTGAGCTCTTTGTGGTGGCAAAAAAACATAAAATGAGGGGGTGTCCATAGATTGGAAAATGACTGAATAAATTGTGGTATCTGTTGGTGATTGAATATTATTGAGCTAAAAGGCATAATGAACTGGAGGAATTACATTTGAACTGGAAGGACTTCCAGGAATTGATGGTGAGTGAAAGGAGCAGAACCAGGAGAACATTGTACACAGAGACTGACACAATGTGGCACAACTGAATGTATTGGACTTCTGTACTAGCAGCAATGCTAGATTCCGGAACAATTCTGAGGGAATTATGTGAAAGATTACTATCCACATCTAGAGAAAGAATTGAGAGAGCAGAAACACAGAAGAAAAACATTTGCTTTATCACATGGTTTGATATGGATATGATTGGGAATTTAAATTCTAAAGGACCAACCTAGTGCAAATATTAATAATAAGTAAATAGGTCTTGATCAGTAATACATATAAAACCTACTGGCACTTCTTGATGGCTACAAGAGGGGGAGAAAGAGGGGAGCGAAAGAACAGGAATCATGTAACCATGGAAAAATATTCTAAATTATTCAATTAAATAAATAAATTTTTAAAAATCATAGATATCATTTATCCAGCACTTGAAGATTGCAAAATACTTCATAAAAATACCACTGTTACAGTTAAAAATGATAAAGACTGATATAATTATAGAAATTAGCATTTTAATTAAAGCTATGGCCATGCTGGTAAAGTCATTAGACCACACACTGGTAAGAATTCAAACTCCTGCCTCAGGCATTTTACCTTTTCCTATCTTCCCCAGCCCAGTAGCTAAAGAGACCAGTTCAAAGTCACTTCCCCCTATTTAAAGGTGTCCCTCACCTTGAATACGTAATCCAAAACAGGAAACCCGTTGGACCACGGGAAATGTAGTTTTAAGGTCCCCACGTGTCCATAGAAAAAAAAAATATATATATATATATATACTTATAAATGGCATCTCCCAAATTTCAATTAACACCACTTTCTCCTCATTTCAGCCTTTGGAAATAGGTGCTATTAAAACAGCCATTTTTTAAAGATACAGAAACCAAAGTAGATAGCTATTAAGTGATTTGCCCAAGGTTTTAAAGCTAGTAAATGTCTGTGACTGCATCTGAATGAATGTTTTGAAGTCCAAATTTCTATCCACTTTATAATCTTCCAAGAATAAAAAGGTGACAGTCCCACCATATACTAACCTGCTCGTACCACAAAAATATATATACAGCTTTATATTCCTATTTGATAATCTTCAAAATTTTTTATTTTTGAATTCTATTTAGTTCCTCCACTTAAAAACATTTTTTTTTCTTTTGAGTTATCTGGGTCAAATGGGGGGAGGGTAAATTGAGGATTCCACTATTGTGGTTTTACTGTTTATTGCTCTCTGAAGCCTCTTAATTTTTCCTTTAAGTATTTAGATGTCATCTAAGTCATATAGGCTGAATATTACTATTAACTCATTCTCTATGTTAACTTTCAGCAAAATATAGTTTCTCTGTTTATCTTTTTAAATCTATTATATTTATTGTTTTATATTGTCTGAGATGATGGCTATATTTACATTTTTTATTATTAAATACTTCAGATGAAGGAAAAAATATTTTAAAAACAAAAAGAAAAGAAAAGAAAAGAAAGGTGTCCTAAGAATTCTGGAAATCTATAATTGTATATAAGAAGGAAGAATGCTTAGCAAATTCAGGAGTTATTCTCTGTTTATATTCCAAACAAATAAGCTAATTGCTTGTTTCAAAACCCAAAATTTTTTGCCTGGATTATAATCCATTAGAGACCATCAATCAATTTTGTGAAACTCATTAAAACACATTCTAGAGAGATTTTAAAAATAAAATAAATCTGTTAGCAATTGGTACAAAAATACTAATTCAGATTTCAGTCATTTTTCAAAACTGTTCTTACTGTGGTTCAGAATTTTACTACTGAATTTACCTTTAAAAACATATATTGAATATTTAAATGGAATTAGGTTCAAAGATGAGAGGAAAACAAATTTGAGGCATGTAACCTTAAAAGCTCTTAAGTAGAGCTGAGCTTAGGGAGATTAGTGACAATTAAAGGAGGGATAGTCTTCTCCTTTGGTGATCCATTAATGTTACCTTTAGCAAAGAATGAAGTGTTCTTGTTTTTGTTTTTTAATTGTAAATACATCTCATATTGACATTATTAGTATTGAATTGAGGAAAAAGGTTAACAATAATATATTGATGAAAGGAATTGGAAAAAAAGTGTTTCCTTACAGACTAAAAAAATGACCCCAAGAAGGAATGACTAAATCCTCAATGTTTATCTTCATTGTCAGCTAATAAATTCATTAGCATTGTAGTAATAACATTCCTTTTAAAAAAAAAAATCCAGAAAATTTTTTGTTGGTGAACATCATACCTATTCTCATATCTATCTCACTCATTCTTTCCTTTCCTTACCTAATCTCTCCATCTATCCCCTCTTTCAACCAAGAAAGAAGTGATGGTAAAGCTTGTTTTGAATTGTGTCTGCAAGGTTCATTACTAGGAATGTATTTTCTGGAAATTACCTGGGATTAGACTTTCTTTTGTCCTATTGTTCATGTATTTCCTGGTCCTTTTCATCCAGCCAGCCTGAATCTCTGTAAAGAAAAAAAGAAGTAAGTGACATTACTTAGTATCCATATTGAATAGACACCTGCTTGTAAGAAATCCCCTGGCTTGTGATTTGGAGCTAAATGAATTAAGTATGATTTAAGTCCTGCCCTGAACTAGGTGGTGTGAGAGTGGATGGTGGTAGCTGCATAGCTTATGAAAGAGAAAAAACTCATCTTTCTTTGCCTTTTGGATTAAGCAAGAACTAGTCAGTTTTTTGGTCTGCAGCTACTGAAATGAAATTTTCCAACATTTCTATTCTATAAAAGAAAATGATAAAAAATAATTGAAAAAATACTTTCCAAGTTAAGCAAAGCAGAAAGTTCTCCAATTACTTAAATCAGTCCAAGAAGACTATTTTGATAATTTAAGGGAAAAAATTCACATTAACCTGAACAAATCTCTTTCACTAAGCAAAAATTCTAAATGATTTAAATTCTTTTCTTTGGCTGTGTAGACCACACCAAGGTAGAGAAGCTGCACTTTTAGTTTCATATATCGATTACTTAAAACACACATATTTTGTTAGACCTGTTTGACACTGATTTATAAAAAATAAGTTAAATTCAACAAACATTTATTTTATCCCAACTGAATGTATGCACTTAGATTCTATGTGCTGAACACACCAGAATAAACCGTAACAGAATCCTAGGCCTCAACATTACTTTAACACTTAGTGTTAAAGAAAATTTGAGGAAAGAGATAATTTACATTTTGGAGGAATCAGAGAAAGCTTCACAGAGAGGTGGCACTTGACCTTGAATTTGCAGGAAGAAGAAGTTTTAAACAAATGTAGATATGGAAAGGGAATTGTTTTTTCCAGGTATGGTGGACAACCGACATCAATTACACAGAAGTAGAAGCTTATTCCCAGAATACACTCTGGGACTTTTTATGTTATTTCAATTTTTTTCTAGATACTTTCTGTGTAAAGTCAACTTTGTATCCTCTCCTTCCTAACTTCCACTCAACATTATCCATCTTCAAAACAAGTTGAATTCTTACCCTTTTTAATAAGGTCCTTCTTGACCACATTGGCTAACAAAAATTTTTCCTTTTTCATTTTCTAAATTATTTCTAATTTAATGAGGTCTGTGTATTCACTTAGGCATTTAATTACATATTGCCTTGACTGCTACTTAACAATTAATCATTTCCTAACTTGGATGCCCAATTAGATTATAAATAACTTAAAGTCAGGGTTATTATTTATGCTAATTTGACCACAATACTAGGCACATGGTAGTATTCAATGAATATTTGTTGAATTCATTTGAAGATTAAGAACATGCAGAAAATAATTATGAAAAATTATAGTGAGATTTGACTAATGACATGATTTTGAACTGACAAGTCATTTAGCAGTTTGACAACTATGACATAATGGTAAAATATAGGATTAATGAATTATCCTGCACACTTAAATTTCCCCAATAGTAAAATTTAAAAGAAAACCATAATCTAGTGTTAAAGTTTTGTGAGTATAAAATAAATATAGGGACTGTGGGAACTGGTCCTGGGAATAATGGGTCAAGGGTAAAATGAAAATCACTTCCTTACTACATAAAAGTATTCATGGTACTGGGGAGGTTTTTTCTCTCTCAGTCTCTGTCTCTCTGTCTCCCTGTCTCTATGCTATGTAAAGTTTGCAGTAATCTTTAATGATTCTGAAATAAAATATTTTAGTAGATGTCTTTAAATTTGCTTTACATAGTCAGCACTATCAGTATGTTTATGAATATGTGTATATGTTTAAATAGCTATGGAAGGGGAGAAGATGCATTTTTTTGTAGCAGAAAAATATTGGACTGAGAAGTAGGAGAATTTTGTTCATATAATTTAGAACTGGAAGTGATTTTAGAAATGACCTATTTAGTTAATCTTTTGACACTTGTCTCTAAATTTTGCCTGTGATATTAGTTGTGTGACCCTATGAAAGTTAATCTCCATGTTTTTCAAGCAATGCTGGAACTAAGCTACTAAGTCACACACTGGTTGAAGGAATTCCCATATTTGGAATTTCTTCATAATTGTATAAGCAGTCACATCTTATAGTATTGTCATTAGCTCCTTCCTCTATCCTACATTTCTCTTTATGATATATATATATATACATATACATATACATATACATATACATATACATATACATATATTATACGATGGTTATTTTAGGGGATGGTACTAGATGGTTCAGATTGGGTCAGTTACAGCAGACAGACCAATCAGTAACAGGGATTAGCATGTTACTTATTTTAACAAAGAAAGGCTAATTAGAATTTGGGTAACCCTAGTCTAATATCAACTACCCAAACCTTCCCCCCCCACCCCAAATCTAAAGTTGTTCCCTTGCGGGAAGTCTTCATAGGAATTCATTCCTTCCCTGATCTCCCTAACTGTTTAATAGATCCCAGTCCCTAAACTGGATAAACCTACACTAAACCAACCATCCCCCCCTTTGACTGTTTAGAGAAGTAGTTTATGTCAGGTTATCTGGGCCCAGGGAAAACATCTTAGATCCACAAGGACCCTAGACCTGATCTTACAAACAGCTGTCCCAAAGTCTCATGATCACCCCAGGAACTCAGTAGATCACAGCAAGTAGCAGGTAAGCAGGTAGGATGGAAGATTAAAGTAGAACAGCCACCAAAGGAAGTAGCCAGTCTTCTCCAGGTCAAACCAGAGAAAAGACTGCTTCCCTAGTTAACTGTCTGAACCTATTTACTTCCAACATTCCAGAATCCTTATCCTCCTGCCAGTCTCTTTTGTAGACCTGACTTGCTAAAATCCTCTTCCTTATAACAATATATACACTGTATCAATATATTTATGAGTCTTCTGAACTCTTTTTAAAATTTTTTATTAATTTTTTTATTTTTAGAAAAAATTTCCAGTTAAATGATTCCTGTTTTTACTTTCCCCTTCAAACCCCTCAAACTGCCCCCCCCATAGTTAATTCACATTTCCACTGATTTTAACATGTGTCATCAATCAAGACTTATTTACATATTATTCATAATTGCATTGGTGTGGTCCTTTCAGGTCTACATTCCCAATCATGTCCTCATCAAATCACTTATTCAAGCAGTTGTTTTTCTTCTGTGTTTCCTCTCCTGTAGTTCTTCTTCTGAATGTGGGGAGCGTTCTTTTCCATAAATCCCTCAAAATTGTCCTGGGTCACTGCATTGCTGCTAGCACAGAAGTCCATTACATTTGATTTCACCACAGTGTATCAGTCTCTGTGTACAACATTCTTCTGGCTCTGCTCCTTTCACTCTGCATCAATTTCTGGAGGTCTTTCCAGTTCACATGGAATTCCTCCAGTTTATTATTCCTTTGAGCAAAATAGTATTCCATCACCAACATATACCACAATTTGTTCAGCCATTCCTCAATTGAAGGGCATATTCTTCAATTTCCAGAATTTTTCCACCACAAAGAGTGCAGCTATAAATATTTTTGTACAAGTCTTTATCTATGATCTCTTTGGGGTACAAACCCAACAATGGTATGGCTGGATCAAAGGGAAGGCATTCTTTTATTGCTCTTTGGGCATAATTCCAAATTGCCATCCAGAATGGTTGGATCAGTTCACAACTCCACCAGCAAAGCATTAATGTCCCAATTTTGCCACATCCCCTCCAACATTCATTACTCTCCCCTTCTATCATTTTAGCCAATCTGCTAGGTGTCAGGTGATACCTCAAAGTTGTTTTGATTTGCATTTCTCTAATTATTAGATATTTAGAACACTTTCTCATATGCTTATTGATACTTTTGATTTCTTTATCTGAAAATTGCCTATTCATATCCCTTTTCCATTTATCAATTGGGAAATGGCTTCATTTTTTATGTAATTGATTTAGTTCCTTGTATTTTTGAGTAATTAAACTTCTGTCAGAATTTTTTGTTATAAAGATTTTTTCTCTGTTTGTTGTTTACCTTCTGATTTTGGTTGCATAGTTTTTGTTTGTACAAAACCTTTTTAATTTAATATAATCAAAATTATTTATTTTACATTTTGTAATTTTTTCTAACGCTTTCTTGGTTTTAAAATCTTTCCTTTCCCAGAGATCTGACAAGTATACTATTCTGTGTTCACTTAATTTACTCAGTTTCCTTCTTTATATTCAAGTCTTTTACCCATTCTGAATTTATCTTGGTGTAGGTTGTGAGATGTTGATCTAAACCTAATCTCTCCCATATTGTTTTTCAATTTTCCCAGCAGTTTTTGTCAAATAGTGAATTTTTGTCCCAAAAGTTGGGCTCTTTGGGTTTATCATACACTGTTTTGCTGATGTCACTTACCCCAAGTCTATTCCACTGATCCTCCCTTCTGTCTTTTAGCCAATACCATATTGTTTTTTAAACATTTATTAATATTCATTTTTAACATGGTTACATGATTCATGCTCCTACTTTCCCCTTCACCCCCTGAATTCCCCCTACCCATGGCCAATGCACATTTCCACTGGTTTTAACATGTGTTATTGATCAAGACCTATTTCCAAATTGTTGTTAGTTGCATTGGTGTGGTAGTTTCGAGTCTACATCCCCAATCATGTCTGCCTCAACCCATGCATTCAAGCAATTGTTTTTCTTCTATGTTTCATATGTACCATATTATTTTGATGACCACAACTTTATAGTATAGCTTAATATCTGGTACTGCTAGGCCACCTTCCTTCACGGTTTTTTTCATTATTTCCCTTGATATTCTTAATCTTTTGTTCTTCCAAAGGAACTTTATTACAGTTTTTTTCTAATTCAGTAAAAAAGTTTTTTGGTAGTTTGATAGGTATGGCACTAAATAAGTAAATTAATTTGGGTAGAATTATCATTTTTATTATGTTAGCTCATCCTACCCATGAGCAGTCAACATTGTTCAATGGTTTAGATCTAGTTTTAATTGTTTGGAAAGTGTTTTGTAATTATGTTTGTATAATTCCTATGTTTGTTTCGGTAGAGAGATTCCTAAGTATTTTATATTATCTAGGGTGATTTTAAATGGTGTTTCTCTTTCTTCCTCTCGCTGCTGTGATGTGTTGGAAACATATAGAAATGCTGATGATTTATGTGCATTTATTTTGTATCATGCAACTTTGCTAAAGTTGTTGATTATTTCTACTAGCTTTTTAGTTGATTCTCTTGGATATTTTAAGTAGGCCAGCATATCATCTGCAAAGAGTGATAGCTTAGTCTCCTCATTGCCTATTTTAATACCTTCAATTTCTTTTTCTTCTCTAATTACTACTGCTAGTGTTTCTAGTATAATGTTAAATAATAGAGGTGATAATGAGCATCCTTGTTTCATGCCCGATCTTCCTGGGAAGGCTTCTAATTTATCCTCATTTCATATGATGCTTGTTAATGGTTTTTGGTATATGCTGTTTATTATTTGTAGTAAAGGACCTTCTATTCCTATACTTTCTAGTGTTTTCAGTGGGAATGGGTGTTGTATTTTGTCAAAGTCTTTTTCAGCATCTATTGAGATAATCATGTGGTTTTTGTTGGTTTGCTTGTTGATATGGTCAATTATGTAGATGGTTTTCCTAATGTTGAACCATCCTTGCATTCCTGGTATAAATCCCACCTGATCATGGTGGATGATCTTCTTAATTACTTGCTGGAGTCTCTTTGCTAATATTCTATATAAGATTTTTGCATCTATGTTCATTAGGGAGATTGGTCTATAGTTTTCTTTCTCTGTTTTTGGTCTACCTGGCTTTCGGATCAGTACCATATTTGTATCATAAAAGGAATTTGGTAGGACTCCTTCTTTGCTTATTATATCAAATAATTTGTATAGTATTGGGATTAGTTGTTCTTTGAATGTTTGATAGAATTCATTTGTGAATCCATCAGGCCCTAGGGATTTTTTCTTAGGGCGTTCTTTGATGGCTTGTTCAAATTCTTTTTCTGATATTGGATTATTTAAGTATTCTATTTCTTCTGCTGTTAATTTAGGCAATTCATATTTTTGTAAATATTCATCCATATCACCTAGATTGCTAAATTATTGCCATATATTGGGTGAAATAGTTTTTAATGATTGCCTTAATTTCCTCTTCATTAGAGGTGAGGTCTCCCTTTTCATCTTTGATACTGTTAGTTTGGTTTTCTTCTTTCCTTTTGTTAATTAGATTTACAAGTACTTAGTCTATTTTATCTTTTTTTCAAAATACCAGCTTCTAGTCTTATTTATTAATTCAATAATTCTTTTACTTTTGGTTTTATTTTCTCCTTTGATTTTTAGTATTTCTAATTTAGTTTTCATCTGAGGATTTTTAGTTTGTTCATTTTCTAGTCTGAGATCATGATAGCAACCCCTGCCTTCTTTTTCTCATTTGAATCCCAATAGATTTTTCTCCATCCTCTCATTTTCACTCTATGTCTGTCTGTCTGTCTCATGTGTGTTTCATGTAGACAACATATTGTAGGATTTTGGTTTCTCATCCATTCTGCTATTTGCTTCCGCTTTATGGGTGAGTTCATCTCTTTCACATTTAGAGTTATAATTATCAACTGTGCATTCCCAGACATTTTGATTCTCTCTCCTAGTCCTGTCCTTTCTGAAATTTAAAACTGTAATAGATTAAAACTTCACTAGAACCCCCTGGAAAGGTGAATATATATAAATAAGTACTAGATAGATGAAGAAATACATGTAAGTATAATGTATCATTTGTGTATATATGTATTCTGGATTCCACTTGTGTCTTAAGAATATTACATAGAATCCATAATGTATAATATCCCCTATATCTAAATTATAATAAAGTCATAGAGCAGATTTCAGGGTTATAAAGCATCTTAGAGATCATTTACTTTTACTCATTTTATTTTACATATGAGTCGATTTTAGCCTGTAGGACTAGAGTGATTCAATTCCACAAACATTTATTGTGATGGTCTGGCCTGTAAATAGAACTGAGAGTTCTTCAATCATTTCAGAGATATCTGGCTCTTTGTGACTCTATTTGGGGTTTTCTTGGCAAAGGTACATAGTTTGCCATTTACTTCTTCAAATCATTTTATAGATGAATAATTGAAGCAAACAGGGTTGACTGACTTGCCCAGCACCACAGAGCTAGTAAGTGTTGGAACCTGAATTTGAACTCAGGGCTTCCTGACTTTAGCCCCATTTATCATCATCAGAGTGGCAATTTAGTGTAGTAGAGAATTATCTCCCAAAACAGCAAAATCTGGGTTCAAGTTCTAACTCTGACACATTGTGTGACCTTGTGCAAATCCCTTAACGGTTCAATGTTCTAATATAATGGTTCTCAAAAAATAATTCACAGATACTTTTGTGTCCCCAAGATCCTCTATGGAGTGGAGTTATGAGGTCAAAACTCTTTTCATGCTAATGTTAGAATATTAATCACCTATTAAATACCCTCCTTTCCAACTACACATCTGTATGAGGCTAAATTTTCTTCATATAATTCATCCAAAACAACATGTAGAAGCAGATATGAGAAAGCTGCAATCTTCTGTTAAGTCAAACATTAAACAAGTTTGTAAAAGTATATAAAATAGTGTCACTCTTTTCAGTATATTTTTGAAAATATGCTTATTTCATTAAAATGTTACATGTTAATTGGTTAATTATCATTATTTTTAAATAAATTTATAGCTACTTAAAATTTGTCAGTGTTAATTTGTATGTTAAATATCTTTATGTATAATACATATACATCCACACACAAACTCTGAGAGGTCCTTAATTAATCTTAATATTGGAAAGGGGTCCTCTGATCAAGAAAGAAATCTATTAACTACTACTCTAGGCCAGTGATTCCCAAAGTGGGTGCCACCTCCTCCTGGTGGGTGCTGCAGTGATCCAGGGAGGCGATGATGGCCACAAGCGCAGTTATCTATGCTATTAATTGCTATAAAATTTAAAAAATTTAATTTCCAGGGGGCTAAGTAATATTTTTTTTCTGGAAAGGGGGCAATAGGCCAAAAAAGTTTGGGAACCACTGGTAGACTTTCCCTATTAGAGTGTAAAGCACATGAGAATAGGAAATGTCTTTGGCATTCTTATGCCCTTCCTTATTATAGTGCTTGGCATATAATAGTTGTTTAATAAATGTTATTGACTATAGACTTATTTTTCTTGTTGTTGCTACTGGATGCAAAGTTATTGACAAAGGAAGATACAGAGGAAAAATCAGGATAAATAGTCCAGGAATCTACTCTCCTTTAGTTTCAGGACCTCAATTTCCTTCTCATTTGTGATTCATTTTTATTTTATTTTCTTGCTCGATTTTTTTTTTTGGTGAGACTTAGATTACTTTTGATTTCATATATTTGCTTTTGTTAATTTTCTTAAGTAAAAAGAAAGAAGGAATAAAGATGAAAAAGAGGATAAATTAAGTGAAAAGGAAAAAAATGGAGAAATATTAAGCATAAAGTAAAAACCAAGAAAGTGAGGGGCTTCCGGGTTAAGATGGCGGCAGAGTAAGAAGCAGCTCTTAACCTCTCCTGACCAAAACACACAAAACTCCTCAAGGGGACATAAAAACAAGTCCAGACGAACGGAGGAACCCCACAACAGGGCACAGCGTGGAAGGTACGTGGAATTGAGACAGTTCCAGGCTAAAAAGGGCTCTCACTCAATCGCGAGCTGAGCAACCGCCCCACCCCCACCCCCTCCACACTCACCTATAGCTCCGAACCCAGCTAAAAAGAAATAGAGCAAGTTTGGGGCACCCATCGAGTCATCGGCAGCTCCGGGACCTGTTCCTGAGAGCAGCAAGACTTAGGACCCCATTAAGTCAAGAACGCACGCGAAATCTGAGCTCGCGGGAGCAGAGAGTGGACGCTGGGCGCACGCCCGCTGAGCAGAGGCGTGGGTGCCGGCTGAGCAGAGGCGTGGGTGGAGGCAAACACAGCCAGGAACTAAAGCCTAAGTGGGGAACCAGTGCAGACGGGTATACGACTGTGGAAGTAGCTCCCTGAGACTTATAAAGGAACCTCCTGCAGAGGATCAAGCAAGGGAATCCACCAGGGGGCTTGACCTTGGAAAAAACTAGAACTCAGACCTCAGGAGCCAATAGATCTCAGACAGACACAGAGAGCGAGGATAAACCTGAGAAGCTGCTAGGCTAATGATGGCTAACCAGTTACAGGAAATTCAGAAGAGAAAGAATAATAACAAAAAAAAGAAGTCTTTAACACTCGACAGCTTCTACACAGAGAAAATCCAGACAACCGAGCAAACAGAGGAGGAGAACAAACAACCATCCAGACCCTCCCCAAATAAGGAAAACTCATCACAAGCTATGGAAGAGTTCAAATCTGAGATTCTGAGGAAAATGGAAGAGATCTGGCAAGAAAATAACAGCTTAAAAGGTAGAATCTTGCAACTGGAAAGCGAGGCTCAGAAACCAAATGAACTGATAAGCAAATTGAACACAAGAAATGACCAGATTGAAAAGGAATACCAGAAGATTATGGCCGAAAACAAGAAGATTATGGCCGAAAACCAAAAGATTATGGCCGATTACCAGAAGATTATGGCCGAAAACCAAAAGATTATAGCCGAAAATCAATCCCTAAAGGCTAGAATTGAGCAAGTAGAAACTAATGATCTCTCAAGACAACAAGAACAAATAAAACAAAGCCAAAAGACTGAAAAAATAGAAGGAAACATGAAATATCTCAATGAGAGAGTGACAGACCAAGAAAACCGGTCTAGAAGAGACAATTTGAGAATAATTGGTCTTCCAGAAAAACCAGAAATTAATAAAAACCTGGACTCTATACTAACAGAAATAATTCAGCAAAATTGCCCTGAAGTCCTACAACAAGAGGGCAATATAGACATTGAAAGGATTCATAGAACACCTGCGGCATTCGATCAAGAAAGGAAAACACCAAGAAACATCATTGCAAAATTCAAGAGTTTCCAAGCAAAAGAAAAAATCTTACAAGAAGCCAGAAAGAAACAATTCAAATATCAAGGAGCAACAATCAGGATCACACAGGATCTGGCAGCCTCAACAGTAAAAGACCGCAAGGCGTGGAATACAATATTCAGAAAGGCAAGAGAGCTGGGCCTGCAACCACGGATCAACTACCCATCAAAATTGACTATATATTTCCAAGGGAAAGTATGGGCATTCAACAAAATTGAAGAATTCCAGGTATTTGCACAGAAAAGACCGGGGCTAAATGGAAAGTTTGATATCCAACCACAAAAATCGAGAGAAACCTGAAAAGGTAAATAAGATACAGAGGGGAAAGAAAGAAAACTTATAATTTTTAAATTTGCCTTTTTAAGGGCCTCAGTGAGATCTAATT
>NC_058134.1:163640540-163732084 GCF_016433145.1 Gracilinanus agilis | reverse complement strand
CCCCCCCACTGGCATGTGTGCCATAGATTTGCCATTATGGTGCTAGGTATTGTTGATACAAAGGCAAAAAAAAGAAATTCTTGATCTAAACGAAATAATATGTTCACATTTAAGTGTATACAAATAAAAAAAAGGCAATCTTAATGGTGTAAAGGCACGTAGGAAGTGAGAGAAGAAACAAACCTTTATTAAATGACAAATATGTTCAGGCACTGTACTAAACTTCTCACATATGTTTTCTCATTTGATCCTCACAGTTCTGGAAGCTGATGCTATTATGCTCATTTATGGTTGAAATAACTGAGACAGACAGAAGTTAAATAACTTGCCCAGGTTCATAGAGCTAGTAAGTGTATGAATTGGGATTTGAACTCAGGTCTCCCAGACACCCAGTGTTATTCAGTATCTAGTTGTTACTGAATTTTGTTCTATATCTTTATTTTCCCATTTAAAAGAGGATCTTAACATTAATTAAAATGAGTACTTCCATATATGCTTTGGAGCATGGGTTTGCAAATGAAACTGTGGATCTCTTATGAACAGCATGCTTCTCTTTTCAAGTATCTAATAAATTCAGTCTGTTACATTCAAAGCTATCCTACCTGTATATAATCACTTGCACCATATTTCTGTTTTCTTCTATGCATTTATAAAAACATTTTTCAATGACTTTCCTTCCTTCCTTCCTTCCTTCCTTCCTTCCTTCCTTCCTTCCTTCCTTCCTTCCTTCCTTCCTTCCTTCCCTCCTTCCTTCCATCTTCTTTCTATGCTTCTCTCTTTTAGGTGGTGTGGAGGACATCTTCTGTTCTCTTATAAATACCTTTCCTCTATTTTTGAGCTTTCTTTTATGGAGTCTTCTTTGTTCTGAGATCATTGATAATTTCTGACATTTTCCCCCTTAAAATAATTTATTATTAACTTTCTGATCCCTTCTCCTTTTATGATAGTTACTCCAGACCTTCACCTCAAAATTTTTTCAGCTTTCTCTCATAGAAAATTCACTTTCCATTTACCATAGTAACTGCTCCAAAAAGACTTCTGGCGGTGGGGGGTAGGGGGGAATTGTCCCAGATTGATCGGAGTCCTTTTCTCTCAGTCTTAGTGGTCTACCATACTCAATGGTGTCTTGAATGAGCTCTGCTGGAGTACCAAATGTTGCCACTATCCTGGCCAGACCATGTGCCTTGCCTTTTTATTTCCTTCAGCACAGGATAAAAGAAGAAACAGTGCTGAGTTCTATTACATTATATAAGCTTCTGCTTTTTCAGTTTTCCTGCCATAGAGTAGGGGAAATGGTGGTAAAGGTGAGTTCTCTTATACTCCTTTGGTTTGGCTTCTGAAGACTGTAAGAGTGTGTAAACTAGTGGAAGATGAGTCCTGAGGCTGTGTCTTAGGTAAGGAAAAGAATTAGACTTTTCAGCTATTAGTTCATTTGGTTATTTTCTTAAGGTTTTTGGTGTTTTCACCTGTGGAACTAACTTAGACAAATAAAGTTGTTTTGTCTCTGGCACATAAGTCCTGTTTTGGAAAGGTTGAAATGTAATGAGAACCAGAATGTCTAGTAAGCCATCTTGTTAAGTCACATTCCAATCCAAATATATACAAAATAGATTTAATATAATCTCAGAGAAGACATTAGCACTTACCTGTAAGGACTAAAAACATCTTTTTTTGTGTTATTCATAATTCTAATTCTTTAAATTTCAGTGTGCCATTAATTGGAATCAAATACCATGAGCAGAAAAATATTTGTGCCAAAAAGACTTCTTTTTTATTTTTTTATTTTTTGGTGACAAGGACTAGTTCTCATTTACTGAAAATACAGATCAATGTTCCAATGTAATCCAGCCTGCTCTTTTCTCCTATTCAATTCTAGGGATAGATGATTGTCCATTTGTAGTGCCTGGACAACCTACAAAATGTTATTCTTTTCTGCTTTGTACAACAGTGATTAAAATAAGAATTAAGAATAAAAGGAAATAGAAATGATGAAAAATTTGGAATATGAAGATACATCAGAAATAAATCAATCAAATTAAAAACATGAATACACATATAAAATCTAAGGTATAAGATTGCTTACCATCTCACACTGATAGGAAGTTTGGGAGGTTGTGAAGAGAGAAGAAGGAAGAGAATTTGTAACTCAAAAATTTTTTTAAATAAAATTGTTTTTACATGTAATTGAAGAAGAATAAAATATTTTAAAAGAAATGATGTAGTCAAAAATATTTATTTGATTGTTTTCTATTTTTCTAACTAGAATCTTAAAAATTTGTAAAAGTTTTCCAGCTAGATACTTAAAAATTATGACAAAAAGTCTCTCTTCTCAAGGAGTTTACTACTACTTGGAAATAAATATGAACAGATGGGAAACAAATAATGCACAATTTCTGAATGAAATTTATATGTTAAATCATGCAAGAAAGTCAGACAAAGAAGGTAACAATGAGAGCTTAAGTTCTTGGTAGAGTTCATGGGAATGTGATGCTTGATTTATAGACTGATGGAGTAATAAACAAACATTTATTAAGGCCTCTTATTTGTTTGGGCCTGTTAGTTGCCAGGGTTATTAAAACTGATCTCTCTCTCTCTCTCTCTCTCTCTCTCTCTCTCTCTCTCTCTCTCTCTCTCTCTTTCTCTTCCCTTCTGTTTCCCCCTCTCCTCCTCTCTATATCTATTACTGACTCCATTATTTAAGAGGTTATTCTTTTCCCTTGAAGTGGAAAACATGAATACAAATAATTTATATTTACATATACATTAATATGTGAAGAGAGGCAAATAATGCCTTCATGGTGGCTAGAGAACTGGCCTAGAAATCATGAAAATATGTAAGAGAACTGCCAGTGACATGGAATTAGTATGTGACAGTTATTAGGCTTTTTTGCCACTATCCAGCAACCCCTCAGTATATTCATAACACTCTAAAACTTGTAGATTCAGAGAAAGTAGTTGCATTGATATAACATTCCTACCTAAGATCTCTTTAAAATAATGAAATCATACGTCTAGTACTGATTCCAATTCTATGATTATTAAATATGAGGAGGTGAGATAAATTCAGAGAAATAGGGAAATTCACTGATATGGAGCAGAGAGATTAGAAGAGAACCAGAGGGGGAAAATGTCACTGAAACCTAGAAGGAACTGGATTAGGAAAAGATTGGCAGTATGAAGACCAATTAGTAATCCTTTAAAATAGTTGCTAGAGATGTAGGATGGTTCAAGAGTGATTGCAGATGAAGTTGAGAAGAGGAGATGAATATGACATATGGAGGAGGCAAAATATATACAACCTAGCAATTTTTAAATATGTCAGTTGTTAGATATAAGTGATAAGAAAGAGGGAAGAGTAAAAAAATACATCCAGTTTCATGAATTGTATGTTAGTGATGGCATCAATAGAAGAATGGCCAAGCAATGAGGCATATTTTTTGGGGGGGGAAACAAGGAGTTTGATTATGGATCAAACCTTATAGGTTCGGTCGAAGTGAAACAGGAAACTGGGAAAACATAGAGGGTCCCAAAATTGAAATAAAAGATGGTAAAGCTCAGTCCTCTCACCATAGATCACACTTTTCTCTTAATTCCTGTATGCCCCTCAAACCTTTTGGGGCAAGATTATTTTGTGCAAAATTGGGGTGACTATACAATGTGACCAATCAGGATAAATCTTCCTACATCTACCAAAGCAATCTCTTAAACATCATCCTCATTCCTCAGGCAATTGAAGGATGATGAGAAAGAACTCAATGAAGTAACTAACTTTGAAATCCCTAAGGACAGTGATGGGCAAACTATGGCCCATGAGCCAGATGCAGCCCCTGAAATTTTCTATCTGGCCAATTGACATTATTCCTAATTTGATAAATACAATTAGTAAGATACAATACAATGAAACTTAGAAAGAGTTGCCTTAGACAAAGACTGACAGATGAGCATTTCCTTTCTTTTGGCCCCCTCTTTAAAAAGTTTTCCCATCACTGCCCAAGGATATTCATGAAGAGGTTTGGGCAAAACATTTCAGAGACATAGAGATTTTAAAGTCAGCAACCCCTGTGAAGATAGAGGTCAAAGAGGGTACTCCTCCAAGAATACTGCAGTAAAAATTGAGTAAAGAAGCTGTTGAGGTTATGACACCAATCACACAAAGCCTTCTCGATCAAAACATACTGATGCCAACTCTCTCACAGTATACTACCACTATCCTGCCCATCAAAAAAGGCAAAATTAGATGCCCAGGGAAAAATTCAATGAAGATCCATCCAGGATTCGAGGGCAATAAACAACATTGTAAATAAGTGCCATGCAGTGATGTCAAGCCCCTCTGCTATAATCTCTGAAATCCTTAGCAATTACAGATATCATTGACCTCTATAGTGCCTATTTTTCGATACCCCTCAATAAGCCCTATTAAAAGATCTTTGACTACATCTGGAAAAATGCCCAGCTCATGTGGCAAAGAATGCCATAAGCCTTCTGAGATGCTGGGTCATTGTTCTGCAAAATCCTAAAAAGGGACCAGGAAACCATCATATTCAAAGAAAACAAACTATTAAACTATGTCTATGATATACTTTTAACGTCCCCAAACTCAAAATTGTGCCAGAGACAATAAAATCCTTTTGCAAGAACTCTGTAAGAAAGGGCACAATGTATTAAAAGCAAAATTGCAGTGGGTGATGCCAGAGTTAGAGTATCTAGAGGTTGCCTTTGAAAATGGCTCGAGAAAATTTTCCAAGAAAAGGGTAGCAGACATTCAAAAGCTGTGTAATCAAACAACCAAAAAGCAGCTATATGCAATTTTAGGAGTGACAGGATTCTGTAACCAGTGGGTTCCTGGGTACAGTATAATATCTAAACCTTTAACAGATTTAACCAGGAAAACAGTCTGAGAGCCTCTGAACCTCATAAGGGAACACCTCTATGCAATAGAAAACCTAAAAACTGAAATAGTTACATTACCTGCTCTCAAAATTCCAGACTACTCCAAAGAATTTCATCTTTTTGTCCACAAGGACAAAGGAGTAGCATTGAAGTATTGGTACAAACCCTAGGACAACAATTCAGACCCATGTCTTATTATAGCTCTCAGTTAGCTAGAGGAATGGCTCAGTGCCTCCGAGCAATAGCCACAGTTGCCCTCATGATAAAAAAGTAATCTGAACTGGTTCTTGGATGCAAGCTAATAGTGTATTCCACACATCAAATAGAAAACATGTTAAAAACAACAATTTACAAGTATTTACATCTCAAAGACTATCCCAATATGAAATTGTGTTATTAGGCAACAAGAACAAAACCTTGAAACTTTGCAAAGAGCTTAACTCAGCCACCCTGATCCCAGATTTGCCAATGAAAGGAAAGCCAGTCCACAGCTGCCAAGACACATTAGAACTAGTGCAAAAAACTAGGGAGGATTTCAGGGATACTCCCCTAGAAAACACAGAACTAAACATGTACACCTGCGGATATTCATACATGTTTGAAGGGGAATGATACACAGAAGCAGCTGTTGTAACACAAACAGATATGCTATGGTATGTATCCTTGCCAAAAACTCTGTGTTCACAAGTGGCAGAGATCTTAAGTCTAACAAGAGTTCTTCAAATTGGGAAAAGCAAACAGATGAACATTTTCATGGATTCCAGATATGCTTTTACAGTCCTACATGCCTCCGAACTGGATCAGAACTGGGTTTTCTGCCTTTCTAGGACACTCCTCCTAGCCCCCAACTGAAAGCCCACCTTCCTCCCTCCTCCCGGGAGAAATTCCCAGAGTCCCCTGCTGGTTTCAACTGCCAGAAACTGTCTTCTCCTCCTTTGGTTCCATCTCCTTTTTTCAAAATTCCATCCTTACACGAATACAAAATGTCCACAAGACATACAGATGGAGATATTTAACAGCTAAACCTAGAGGCCCAGGGCTATCAATAAGAGATTGAAGATGAAGATTCAGAAATCATTAGTATTGTTATGTAGGTACCACTAGCCAGTGTGATAGGTCAGGCCAGATATCCCTATACTTACCCAAACAGTCACTCAAACACCATCCCTTGCTATTCCTAGGGCAAGTGGAGGTTGATGAGGAGGAACAACATATGGGGAGTATCTTTGAAATACCGAAAGATATTCTAGAAGCAGTTTGGGCTAAGTATTCAACCAATATGGGACTTTTGAAATCTGCTACCCCTGTTAAGATCGAGGTGAAAGAGGGTACTCCAGCTAGAATCCCTCAGTATAGGTTGAGCAAAGAGGCCACAGAGGATATCAGGCCCATTATCCAAAGTCTCCTGGAACAAGGCATTTTGGTCTATATTATATCCAAGTACAACACACCTATTTTGCCCATTAAGAAGCCAAAGAAAGATTGAAATGGCAAGACACAATGGCGTTTTGTGCAGGATCTGAGAGCAGTAAACAACTTTGTTAAGAAGGGACATGCAGTGGTACCTAGCCCGGCAAATATCACTGCTGAGATTCCAAGTAATGCAGCCTGGTTCACAGTCATGGACCTGTGCTGTGCATATTTTACTGTACCCCTGCATGAGTCCAGTCAGAAGATTTTTGTATTTTCCTGGGAGTGCAAGCAAGTCTGTTGGACTAGAATTCCACAGGGTTTCACAGAAAGTTCAAATATCTTTTGCCAGATCCTGCAAAGAGATCTTGAGTCCATCATATTCACTGAGAGCAAGCTAGTGCATTATGTGGATGACCTTTTGCTTATGTCACCAAGTGCTCGAGTGTGTCAAAGAGACAGCAGATATCTGTTGCAAGAGCTATGCAAAAGGTTACACAAGATTTCAAAAAATTAGATTCAGTGGGTTTTGCCCAGTGTTGAGTACCTTGGCTTTGTGTTGGAGAAGGGTATAAGACAGATTTTCCAAAAGAGAGTTGCACATACACAGAAGCTGTGCATGCCTAAGACCAAGAAGCAGCTCCGTGCAATATTAGGTATCATGGGTTACTGTAGGCAGTGCATACCTGGTTATAGTCTGATCTCAAAACCTCTGACAGGCATGACTAGGAACACTGTCTCAGAACCTTTAAAACTTCACAGGAGCACAAGCATGTGATAGAAAAACTGAAAACAGCTGTGTTGTCTAGTCCTGCACTTGGAATTCCTGACCATGAAAAACCGTTTCACCTGTTTGTGCATGAGGACAAGGGAATAGCTAGTGCTGTATTTATGCAGACTCTTGGGGATCAGTTCAGACCAACAGCCTATTACACCTCCCAGCTAGATTTTGTGGCTAGGGGGGTGCCACCTTGTATGAGAGCAATTGCAGCTGCTGCCCTAGTGGTTAAGAAATCTTCAGATCTGGTTTTGGGATGCAGGATTATGTTGTACTCCCTCATCAAATAGATACCATCTTGAAAAACAACAACCTGCAAGCATTTACATCCCAATGCTTATCCCATTATCAAATTGTGTTGCTGGGGAATGAGAAACTAACTTTCCATTGTTTAAAGGAGATCAACCCAGCCACACTAATGCCAGACTTACCATTAGAAGGGGAACACATCCATAGCTGCGCAGAAACCTTGGACATAGTTCAGAAAACTAGAGATGACCTGACCGATATTCCTTTGGCCTCTTCCAATCTGACTTTGTTTACCAATGGTTCTGCATTTGTGGTAGATGAGGAACGGTATACAGGTGCAGCTGTAGTAACTCAAGATGAGACTTTATGGTATGCAGCTCTACATAAGTCCATGAGTGCTCCTGAGTCTCACCAGAGCTTTAGAAATTGGCCAGGGTCAAAGGTTGAAAGTTTGGACCGGCAGTAATATGCTTTTAATGTAGTCCATTGTACAGGCCAAATTTGGAAATATCGGGGATATGTAACTGTTGGTGGGAAGGAGATAGCCTATGGGAGCCTTATAAACCAACTCCTGAAAGCTGTCCAGTTACCTAAGGAAGTGGCAGTGATGCATTGAAGATCACATCAAAAGGGTGTGGATGAAGTCTCATTAGGAAACAGGAGGGCAGATATAACCGCCAAATTCAGTGCCCAATTCGGTCCTATCCATGTGCTGAACTTCTCCTTGGTGGATGAAGCAGATCTAAAACAGGCATACTCCCCGAGGGAAGTGAAGCACTGGGTAGAAAATCTAGGGCCAAATTAGTGAGAGGTACATGGTTTTGTAGTGAGGACAAACCCATTCTTCCAAGATCTTTATATACTACCCTATGCAATGCATTGCATGCCAAAGGCCATTATGGGACCCAATCCCTGGTGGATGGTATTCAAAGACACTGGATAGCTCCTGCCATATCCATGTGTGCAATTAGAACATGCCAGAAATGCAAGGTTTGCTTGCAGTACAACCAGGACATGACCAGAATTAAGGGACTAGGAGGCAGACAATTGGCATATACCCTGTTTGAGTGCTTGCAGATTGATTATATATCAATGCCCAATTGACAAGTTTACAAATATGCCCTAGTCATCATTGACAGGTTGACTCGATGGCCAGAAGTGTTCTCTGCAAAGAAAAACGACGCAGCCTTTGTGGTGAAGACACTTCTGAGAGAGATAGTTCTGAGATTCTCTGTACCAGCTATGATTGATTCGGACCATGGGTCACACTTTTCCCAAAACATCTGGAATGAGATTTATAAGACCTTGGGGATAAAGAGAAGTCTATCACCCCTCATCCTCAGGGCAAATCAAAGTCTGCAATAAGAGAATTAAAACTCTGATTGGGAAAGTGTGTTCTGAAAGCCATCTGAAATAGGTACAAGCACTCCCCATTGTTCTTTTTTATTTAAGAAGTCAACCTTGTAGTGACACAAGATTGTCACCGTATGAACTTCTGTATGGGCATACTCCATAGCATAGTTCATCCCAGAAGTCAGCTCTCTTGTCACACATTGGAGCTGAGTGGCAGCTATTTAGATATATAAAAACTTTAAAGAAGAGACTGGATGAATTGCCCAAACTTGGCTTGTTAACCTAGAGAGTTCCTTTAGATTTTAGCTTACATCAGCTTAAACCGGGAGACATGGTCTACATAAGGACATTTACAAGAAAATCTGTTCTAGACCTTAAATGGTTTGGGCCTTTCCAGGTGCTATTGACTAGCCCAACTTGTATGAAAGTTGAGAACAGAGACCCTTGGTTCCGTGTCACACATGTGAAACCTGTAAAAGAACATGCTGTACCTGAAGAACACCATGAAGAACCTCCTGATTTAGAGCAACATGAAATGAATGCACTGCCAGATCCACAGCAAACAGACGGGACTGTTGAAAATGAATGAACTGCTTGAAATCTTAAAAAGGAAAAGACCGAAAAAACCTGCATAATTTTTTTTGCAACACAAAACCAACAAAAAGTTAATACAATTACATCACAACAACTAATGTTCCTGATTAAGGTGACAAGCCAACCACCCAACAAGATGATAGACGACAGACAAGTATGCATGTGGTACAGATGAAGAAATGAAGAACATAGAAGCTACAAGCTGCAGAACTTCACAGCAGAGGTGGCAGAAAGGAATGGACAATCACAAGAGTTTTGTAATCTTTATTAAATACTGTGCAGGAAGAGGACTGGAAAGAAGAAATTACGTGGAGTGGCAATGTCATGTTATAAACACACATTGCACATATGAGACATCACATGGTAGTTTGCATGCCACACTACATAGGCTACACAAGGAGAATTGTGGTTCTCCAGTGGGCCAGAAGATCCGTGCAGTAAGGGGTAAGTATGTGCATGCATCAGTACTCTTTAGTTCATTGAACACAACACAAACTGTTCACCTTTGGATAAAGAACTCATGTAGATAAATGAGAATCTCTTTTGTACATATATATTATACATAATATTGTACATATTACATGTGAGTAGCTGTATATACTGGAAGGGTATCCTAGGATCTCTAACATATCAAAAGATCCATTGTTTGTTTTTTGATTTGGTAGACATCAAGGTAACTTCCATCTGTAAATAGGCATTGTGGATAGCCTGTATTATAATTACTAACCCATAGTATAGAATTACTAATACCTTAGGAAAAGGTAGCTTGAGGGATCTTTGAAATACAGACTTAGTCAGGGAGAGTCACTATAGTCTATAAGAATAAGTAATGTATATAGTTTGCAGATACTTATAGCTAACAAAATAAAATTAATATACTAATGACTTAGTACTTAGGATTATTAATACCACTAACTTAGCTTAAGTAAGGTACTAACATGGAAACTTAGTTCTCTGACATTTTACTTATAGAGTTTTACCATGTTCCTTGTAGAAGCATGATGTGTTGTTACATTTTTGCTGTTGAATGTGTTTCAAAGATGTTTGCATTGCATGCTTTAGGGATAGTGATTGCAACTTATAATTGTTGAAGTTTTGATTTTCTGTTTGTGATATTCTGTTACATTTGTTATGATGTGTGTATTTTATACCAAAACACATTTTTCCCTTGTTTAAACTTTCCTTTTTCCTTCCTTAGATATGGGTAGATAGTATAATAAGCCATAGCATAGCAAGACTGTTAAGGGGTTAGGAATAAGACATTTAGGAAGTAATTCAGGTTTAGTGTAGACAGGGTAAACTGTGCTGCAATATCTTAAGCCTGCAGAATTTCCAGTGGAAATTCCCACTAGAAAAGGGGGAAATTACTCTTATGTAGAGATGGCAGCATGGAATCCCTGCAAAATACAGGGTCAGCCTCACCCAGAATCCCAGGGGACCCCCCCTGGAGAACTTTGGGTGAGGGGACAGTTGAGAAGGATTGAGACAGTTGCTTTCTGGGGGTTGAGGTGAGCGGATCACTGCTTACTGCTCCTGACTTGGGGGGTTCACCTGAGTGGCCATTGTGGCAAAGCCATCCTGGTTTTTACTCAGGGGTTAGCCTGCTTTGTAGCGTTAATCTTTACCAACATCAATACAACAACTATTTAGTGATTTAGAGATTAGAAATATTCATTATTAACAAGAGAGCCAGTTTAGCCAAGTGCCCTTCACCTCCTCCTGTGGAAGGGAAGGGCAGCTTCAACCTAATAGGTCAGGGTTACCTTTTCCTTATTTAAAACCTATTACTCCCTCTAGCTTTTCCCTTCCTTCTTAATATAAGCTTTACCTTCAATATCTGTGCCTGGGAATTATTTGGGGATTCTCACTGTTCAAGTCTGGTCATCTAACTTGAATCCTGTCGGCTGTCTGTTTAAGAAGATCATATCCATCTCTGCTCACAACATTTAGATAATTAATTACTATTCAGCCCTCTATCAGACCTGAAGGGAATATAACTTAAAGAAAGGGGAACATCATTAGAGATTAGCCATAGCAGAAACTTACTTAAAGAACCTTCAGTTTGTCTCCATTTTTCCAACTGAAACCAACTGTTTGGGGGGAGGGGTTTGAGAGCCAGGAGTGTCCTACCCCCTCCCTTCTCACTGAGTCCTGTCAGTCAGTGTCTGTGACTTGGAGGTTACTGGCCCTGGCATAATTATCTGCTTCCCCAAAATATCTTTTATTATCAACATAACAGTTTTGAAGTAGATATTGAAATTCTTATAGATGATATCATCAGACAAGAGACCTTCAGGATATAGCAAAGATGGGACAAAATAAATTTATTTATCCTGAAAAGCTTTAGAGCTAAAATGTTCTTCAATTACGTAAATGATGGCTATTAGAAAAATTAGAAGTAAAGCTATTTCAATATGATTTTAATTTTTATGTACTTTATATAACAGCTCATTATTATGTATTTCATTTCAGATACATTGGCCGAGCACAGCCTTGCAAAAGGAGGAATGCATGATGAAAGGGAAAGATGCAGTAAGTATTCTTCATTGTTAGTCAAAACTGTGATCAATTGCAAAAGTTCTTTTAAAATCCTTAAAGAACCGAAATGCAAACCATGTTTTAAAGATTGTACACAATTCAACCCTGAAACAGACAACTAAAAATAAGTGAAAAGGTATAAAATAATACAACCCCACTTTTTTGGATCAATTGTTTAAACCTTTTTTAAAACCCTTACCTTTCTCTTAGAATCAATCCTGTGTATTGGCTCCAAGGCAGAAGAGTGGTAAGGGCTAGGCAATGGGAGTTCAGAAACTTTCCAAGGGTCATATAGCTAGAAAGTGTGTGAGGTCAGATTTGAACCCAGGAATTCTCTTCTCTAGGCCTGGCCCTTAACCCACTGAGTAACCTAGCTACCCTCAAATATATATTTGAAAATAACCTATGTCAAAATATCAACCAACTCATTCAGCTAACTAATTTGAGAGAGAAAATCTGTAAGAACATTATGATTCTAGGAAAACCTAAAATGTATTTAAACATAATATTATTTTGATTGATTAGGTAGAAATAAACTAATGAAGAAATAATTGAGACACTAAATTGTGTATAAGAATTCAGAGAAAGGGGAAAACAGTGAGGATTAACTCCCAGCTGAGGCAAAGAGAAAATATCACATAGTAGAAAGAACACTAGACTTATACCTCACAATCAGACCTTTGCCATTAACTGCATCACTTTAGTCAAATATCTTAACTTGTTGAACTACAGTTTCCTCATCTGCAAAATGGAAATGAAAATGTTTGGAGTTTCCATATTGCCACCTCATATGGTGGAGTTTAAGTTCAAATGGAAATGTATATAGCTTTTTATAATATGCAACAAGGTCTCATATGATGTTCATGAAAATCCGGTGAGGTTGCCACTGTATTAGTCCCATTGTACAGAAGAAGAAACTGTGGCTTGAAGTGGTTAAGTGACTTATACACAATCACTTAGTTAATAAATGTACAAGGTGGTATTCAAATTCAGAACTTTTCTTACTCTATGTATAGAAAGAAGCTTTTCCCCTCTATCAGAATGCCTTTTCTGTAAAATGTAATAGTATTGTATAGTATCAAAGTGCTTTTTGAATGTCAAATATTATATTAAAATATATTATGAGATTATCTTTAAGTATCTCCAAAACTAATTAAACATATTTGGTGATTAATTACTTTTGAATGAATGAATTTCTATTAAAATCTCCACTAAAAGGATCACTTACTTTCTCTGGTCCAACTTTCATTAGTTTTTACTCATTTATTCCTATTTTTTGTGTAAGTGTTTTTCCTACAATAATCTTAGAGAATACTCTTTTTTCTGGTTCTATATTTCCCCCTCTATGTTATTTCACAAAAATATTTCCAGATTTCTTCATAGTATTTATGCTTAAGCCTACCACAGCATTCTATTGCAGTGATGAAGCTATAATCATTCAGGCCTTCTCCAGTTCTTGGACATTTAGCTTGTTTGTAGTATAAGAAGTGCTGGACTCAAATTTATCAGTGAAACCTGGGTTTTTAACCTGAGCCTGTCCCTTGTCCATTGAGGCAATTTTCAGATAAAGAAATCAAAACTATCAATAAGCGCATGAAAAAGTGCTCTAAATCTAATAATTAGAGAAATGCAAATTAAAACAACTCTGAGGTACCACCTCACACCTAGCAGATTGGCCAAAATGAGAGCAGAAAATTGATAAGAATATATCAATACAAAATATTTTTTTCTTCTTTATCCATGGCTTATTCTTTGATTTAACTAATTAACTTAATGCAGAGTACAGGTAAGCTTCACTCATATATGAATGAGTAAACTGAGTCCAGGAAAAAGAAGGCTTTTTTTTTACCCCCAAAGGACACATAATGGCACTCAAGCCTAGAGGTTAGGTTTTTTGGTTCTCATTCAGAACTCTGCATAGTATGCTATTAGGTTAGACCACCCAGCAAATATCTTTCCTAGGCCAGGAAAAGATGAATGTTTAGATGTTGATGACATTGATGCTGATGATGTTATTTTTGATGATGATGATGTTCATGATGTTGTTGATGTGTTATGAGGAAGATTACTTAAATTATGATTTAGGAGACTTAACAGGAAGGGCTGGAGAATTCCACATGGAATGGGGAAGCAGGAAGTGGCTTGCTCTCTTACTGAGAGAGACTCCATGGTGGTTGAGATGAGTTGCAACTGATCCTAGGAGATCTCACTTTACCAGAGATCCTGAAGGAAGACTGTCACCTACTTGTGGGAGATTTTGGTAGAGACTATTAATCCCAACCTGAGTTGCAGGTCAACTTGGGCTGGATAAGCTCCCAGAATCTACCCACCTGGAAGAGTGCAGCAGGTGGTCCCGGAGGAGCTGAAATATCACTTGAGTGAGTCTGGACTCTGCTGAGAGGATACTCACTTCAATCCTGCTTTTCTCTGGGCCTGTCTTGTTTAGGTCTCAGTTTAGTATAGATAAGTCCCTCCCCTGACCCTGTGGTTTGCCCTTAGTCTGTAAGTGTAGTAACCCCTATTCCCATCCTTTATCATAGTTTCCCTAATTGAAAATTTTTATAACTTTTGCCTTTTGACTGCTGGTTCCATTGGCCCTTGCCTAGGTGGGGCAGTGTGACTGTAAGGGCCTAACTGCCATTTATTTCAACAGTCACCTCCTTGGCAGTTAAAATTCAGTCTCCCTACCTTGTTTGGTCCCTCTATCTGCCATTCCTGTCTCCCTCACAACCTTCTGGACCCACATTTAATATTTAAGTCTACTTCCCTGGTTATTCCCCATTAGAGATGTCAGTGATGATGATGATTGAATTTGGAGTTGGAGGTTTTTCTTCCATTTGAACCTCTCTGACCCTTCCCACTATAATAATTAAAATTTTCTTGGAGACTGTCTCCAACTTTTTTCAACTTTCTATTGTATTGGTCTTCTCCCCACCTCCCACCGTGTGGTTCTTTATGCAATATATATTTACCCTATTTTATCTTTTTACATTTCTTTTAGCATTATACTCTTTTTTCATCCCTAGTTTTTATACATATTTTGACACATCTATGTAGTTTGCCACTGTGCCCTCTAAGTATACTTCTTCTAATTTCCCTGATGATAATAACAATTATTAAAAGTTACCAATATAATCTTTTCTTATAGGAATACAGATCATTTGAACTTATTGGATCCCTTAAAGAAAGTTTTTTTTCCTCCTTTATTAATTGCCTTTTGGTGATTCTCTTTCATTCTGTGTTTGGGCATCAAATTTTCTGTTTAAGTCAGGTCTTTACTTTATGAATGCTTGGATGTCTTCTATTTTATTAAATGACCATACTTTCCTCAGCAATAATAGTCAGTTTTGCTGGATAGTTGATTGCTGGTTGTAGACCCATTTCCCCTTGCTTTCTGGAATATCATATTCCATGCCTTCTACTCCTTCAGTGTAGATGCAGCCACATCTTGTGTTTCTTAACTGTGCTTCCATGGTATTTGAATAGTTTGTTCTTAGCAGTTCACAGTATCTTTTCCTTGGTCTAGTAGTTCTTGATTTTAGCTATAACATTCCTGTTGTCAATTGGAGATTAAATGTGGGAGGTGACCTGTGGATTCTTTCATTCTCCACTTTTCCCTCTTGTTCAAGAATTTGGGGCAGTTTTCTTCAATAATCAATAATTTCCTGTACAATGATGTTCAGACTTTTTCATTTGTCATGATTTTCCGGTAGTCCAATGTCTCTCCTGGATCTATTTTACAGGACTATAGTTTTATCAATAAAGTATTTCATATTTTTCTCATTTTTTTCATTCTCTTGGTTTTGTTTCATAGACTCTTGCTGCCTTATGAAGTCGTTTGCTTCTAGTTGTTGGATTCTAATTTTTAAAGACTGAATTTCATCCCTGGCTTTTTGGTCATCTTTCTACTTCTGGTCTGTTTTTTATTTGTAGGTCATCTTTCACTTTCTTTGCCTCATTTTCAAGCTGATCAATTTTGGCTTTCAAGACACTATTTTCTTGTTTTAGTTCATGTGCCTCTGTTTCCAGATGACTTATTTTTCTTTTTAAGATCTTTTTCCCAATTGTCTTCATCCTCTCTTAATTGTTTTTTTTTTAATTGTATTTTGAGTTCTTCCAAAGCCTGAATCCAATTCACTGGAGTTCCTAGGTTTTTGATTGAGGTTCCTTGGTCCTCTGTTCCATTTGCTCTTTATTCATTACCTGAAAAGAAGCTGTTGATTTTAAATCCTTTTTTCTTTTTTTGTTGTTTAATTGTATTTTCCTTCTTTGCCCCATTCATTGGCTGTAATCTTGTTCCTCTGATCATTTCATGGATCTGTGGGTTTGAGCTATTCTGTACTGAAGGGGCTTCTTCTGCTCTGCTGATTGACTGATTGACTAGAATAGGCTGATGGAGTATTAATGAGCCCTGAGATCAGATATTTCCCAGCTGGCAACATAAACTGAAGTTATAGGTGAAGTTTTGGAGGCTGAAGGGAGCTATGCTTCCTGCCCTGTTATCAAGGTATTGTGTTCAAGGTTTCAGCCTTTGCCCTGGCATCCAAATCAGCAGGATTCTTACAATGTGGGAAAGGTGTTGGATATTGAACTTCTCTGCCCTCTGATGGCTTCTTATCTCTCCTATTGATATATTGATAGACTAGTTTAAGCCCAGGGCAGAGCTGTTATGCAGTGCTGGATGTGCCCTGAAGCCAAATCCTCCAGAAGCAGAAGCCCAAGATGGAGAGTAGTGGCTGTGACTAGAATGCCCTCCCCTCCAAGCCTCTCCTCCAGCTGCCTCCCTCCAAAATATGGTTAGATCCCTGAGCCTGGAACAGCTATGGCAGCTCAGCATCCCCTCGAAGATGGAGTCCTCACCCTGTACACTTGCACAGTAGGTGGGGGAAGGGTCCAGTAACCTTCCTTCTTCCTTTTCCTTAAACCTGAGAATTCAGTCTTCTCCATATACCTTTTAACTTGAATCAAGGAGGAGCATCCCCCAGCTCTGTCCTATTGTTAGATTTGGTTTTCTTTCCCCTTCAAAGTGCTTTGCTTTTTTTTTTTTTAACCCTTGTATTTTGGTGTATTGTCTCATAGGTGGAAGAGTGGTAAGGGTGGGCAATGGGGGTCAAGTGACTTGCCCAGGGTCACACAGCTGGGAAGTGGCTGAGGCCGGGTTTGAACCTAGGACCTCCTGTCTCTAGGCCTGACTCTCACTCCACTGAGCTACCCAGCTGCCCCAAAGTGCTTTGCTTTTGATTGATGTGGAAGGTTTTTCACAGAAGTCTGGACTTTTGCTGCTTCTAAGAAGCCATCTTCCAAAATAATTGATTGTTTAATTTTAAAAAGTGATGCTTTCTCTAGATTCAGTAGAGACAACATGGGTAAGGAGTTAAAAAGAGTTAAAGTAACCCCTTCTTCCACCAACCTTCCAAATTCAACTGGGTTTTACACATTGGTCCATATGTACAAATTATAGTGTTAACCATGAAGGGGATGTTATATATCACTAAATAGTAAGTTATTCTTTCAGTAAATGAAAGAGGATCCAGAATGCAATGTAAGAGCCTGTTATTCTTCCTTACTTTCTTTCTCCTATTTCTCACAATCGATTATAGCTAGGTAATGAGACAGTACATTCTGTATGAGCAGAGTGGCCAATATGACTGGCCATTTACACACATGTCAAACTAACAGCAAAAATGTTGTCTAATTGTTTCTCTGAAAGTATATATTATTGTGACATGAGAGGGAGAAGTGGTACTTCCAGCTCTACAAATACCATGTGTACCCATGGCCACAGTAAATGGAAATGATTTTATTAACTGTTTTGATATGATTAACCCACAGAATAAAATGTTGGATATAAAAGCAAAGTTTTGCACAGTTGCTTGGACATATATGCCCAGGATAGTCACAGCAATAATATAGTCACTATATATAATAATATATTGATATATAAATTTTTATCTATGTATCAACTATCTCTATATATCACTCCAGAATAACTGGTTCTGATTTGCTATTACTGACATGAGACACATACACACACATACCAAAACAAATGTTATTTACTACAGTTTACTAACTAATATTGATGGATTTACTATATTAAAGTCCTTTGACACATGATAATTATGTGATTATTATACAACTTATATTAATACCTATATTCATAATACTCAAAATTTAAGGCTTATATGAATTGGTTTTTATCTTACTTGTTTGGTATTTGGTATGTATCTGTAATTTGGAATTGAGGAAATTTCCTCTGCCACTTAATATTGGCAATTTCTCCTCCTATATAAAAATATTTTTTTTACATTCATACAATTTTTAATAATTGTTTTCTATAATGTTCTGATCCCTGTTCTCTCTCTTCTAATCCTCTCCCCCTCCCAAGAAAGCAGGAAATATGATATAGACTGCATGTGTGTTATTATGTTATACATATTTCCACATTTGTCATATTTTTAAAAAGGCATATATAACTTATACTAAAAAAAATTCATGGAGGAAATAAAGAGAAGTGTGCTTCAGTCTGCATTCAGTCTCTGTCATTTCTTTCTATTGCTATAAAATAACCTCTTTGATCATGAGACTTTTTTGAGTCGCCCTGGCTCCTTACATTACCAATTGCTTCTCTTATTTTAGGGCTCATAGAGTCACCTGCCTCAATAAGAAGTTAAATTATTTTTCCGAGGTCACATATCCATTTTGTATCAGAGGCAGGATTTGAACTCAAGTTTTTCTGCTTCCAAATCTAACTCTCAATCCACTATGACACACAATGTCTCTTAAATTAAATTGTTGAAAAAATTCTTAGATACTATTTGCCTGCATTTTCTTTATTTATAATTGCCTACATCCCTTTTACAAATAAGTTAAAACTGTGTGGATTGAAATGTACTTGGATTATCTGCTTAAATAAAATGTGCTGTGACATACTAAAGGGAAAAAAATTGATTATTGTTGAGTCATATCTGATTCTTCATGACACCATTTTTTTTGCCAAAGATATTGGAGTTGTTTCCCACTTCCTTCCCTAGTTACTTTTACAGGTGATGAAACTGAGTCCAACAGGGTTAAGTTCCCAGAGTCATATAGCTAGTAAGTGTCTGAGGCCAAGTTTGAACTCAGATCTTCCTGACTCCACATCCAGCCCTTCATCCATTGTACCGCCTTCAATTGAATACTTGTTTTTACTAATTTCAAAACATAGATCAGCAAGTTTATTTTAAAGTGGTGCAGATGGATTTGTGAGTTTAAGATTACAAGATTTATTTTTATCTAAATCATAATAATGTTCCATATTGCATAAATTTGTGTATATGTCTACTGTGAGCCATAGAGACATTTCTGAAATATATTTTTCTGACTCCATACTGAGTCACTATTTATAGTTACACTGAGTAGTATTCTACTTGAAGCATAGCACCAGGAATTGTCTGGTTATCCAGTAGAACAGTTTGCCAAAGGAATTGCTACATTCAAATAATTTAGAGATACAAGTTATGTTTATTTTACTTAATTTCACAATAAGTATTTGTCAAATGGATGAGCTATACACTTTCATTTATTAGGTATATACTGTCATCTTCAATTTCTAAAGTGAATACTTACGATATTCTTTATTGTATTTCACAGAAACGTTCACTTATTTCTACCAGTTTGTCTATATACAAGCCTAAACACATTTACTTTTATGTTTTTTTCCTTCCATTGTCATCCATTAACTTCTTAATCCCTTAAGTAAGAAGGCAATGATATTAGTGCAGAACAAAGAGAAAATAGGTGTGTCCTGAGTTCAGGAAAATTTAGGTGAACAAACTCTGTGACCTTGGGCAAGTGACAAACTCACTGGACCTCATTTTCCTCATCTCTGCCATAAGGCACTTGAACTTAGATGATAAATTTACTCTCAGATCTACCTTTCTCTGCTTTTGCGTTATGAATTGAGAAAGAGGCTGAATAACTTATTTGGGATCATGATGGCACTTTTCTCATTCATGCATATCTGTTGTTTTTCCCTCCATGTTATAGAGTGAATGTGCAAATTTTGTTCGTGTTCTGCACCATTATAACAGAACACATCTCCTAACCTGTGGTACTGGAGCTTTTGACCCTCTCTGTGCCTTCATCAGAGTTGGACACCAGTTGGAGGTAAGTAATCCTTATGTATGACCAAAAGTAAAACCACTCAATTTTTTTTGCTTCAAAATATTATAGATTTTTATTTATTTAAATTTTAATATTTTATTATATTTCATATATAATATTTAATTATTTAAATATATATTTGGAAGTTTTGAAGTATTCTTTTATGTTTGAATATTGATTTAGTTGGCTTTGAAGAATTAAATTTCTAGTTCTTTATATATAATATGACTTTCACACATAATAATAGGATAAAAGGAAACACATTTGTAAAAGAGAATATTAATTATTTTTACTTTTCTTGGATTTCAAGAATATTCAGTTTATAAAACAAAGATTCAAAAAAATTATTTTCAGTAGTGCCATATTGTCATTTTGTTTTTGAGTGGCTTTGCCATCTATGTTAGTAAAATTTTAGAGGTAGTAGAGGCCTTATAAATAATAATAGTAAGATTATATTATTTTTTCATATTACTTTATATTTGAACTTCAAACACTCTTATGAAGTCAGTGCTACCGAAATTATTATCTATATTTTGCAAGTGAGGAATCTGAGATGGAGAGAATTTAAGAGTTTGTCCAAAGTCATGGAGCTAGTAAGTATCTGAGGCTGCTTTTGAATTTCAGTCTTCCTGACTTCAAATGCTACATTCTCTTCCTTATATCCAAACAATAAATTCCAGAACAATAAAAGCAGTTGGAGCAGCATCATCATACTTTTTTGTAGATCTTTAGCTATAAATAACTTTTTTATTTTATGAAATTATGAATGTAAAAATGCAGGAAAAAGTAGGAAATAGCACCAAATGGAACTGATATTTTGTTATTCCAATTTTGAATGGAAATAAAATTATTTTGACATAAAAAAGTGAATTTGGCTGAAACCAATAGTCAGGACCTTGCTAAAGTCTTTTGCATCACCATTTAGCTGTGTGACCCAAGGAAGGGTCTTATTTAATGTCTTCATGCCCCAGGAAATTAATTTTCTTTCTCCCTCTCCATCCCTCCTCTCTCCTTTCTCATTCTCTCCCTCTCTCTCTCCCTCCACCATTCTCTCTCTCTCTCTCTCTCTCTCTCTCTCTCTCTCTCTCTCTCTCTCTCTCTGTATATATATATATATATATATATTATGTGTCTGTGTGTCTGTCTGTCTGTCTGTCTGTGTATATATATATATGTGTGTGTGTGTACTTATGTATATATAGTATGTATATATACATATATAGATTCCAGATTAAATGTAGATATAATTCAAAATAATCCTTTTTCTGGTATTTTGTGATTCATGTTCTCTACTTCCTCTTCCTTCTCCCCCTTCCCAAAGATGCCAGGTAATATTATATAGGTTATACATGTGTTATACAATATAGATTTCTATGTTCTTCAAGTTGGGATAGAAAAGACATATAACTTATACTAGAAAAAACATGGGGGAAATAAAGTGAGTGATGATTGGTTTCCATGCCATTCAGACTGTCAGTTCCTTCAGTGGTAGTGGATAGCTTTTTTGTCATGAGTCCTTTGGAGTTTTTTTTTATAATATTTGTCATTCAGGGTTGATCATCATACATTATTGTTGTTACTGTTTACAACATTCTTTTGGTTCTGCCACATCACTTCATAGAAGTCTTTCCAGTTTTTTTGTGCGATCATTTTGTTTGTCGTTTCTTATGGCACAATAATATTCTATTACAATCTAATACCACAAATTGTTTAGCCGTGCCCTAATTGGTGTACATCCCTCCAATTTTCAATTCTTTGTTATCTCAAAAGAGCTGCTATTGATAATTTTGTATACATGTACCAGTCAACTCTCTACAATAAGTTAATTACTGATCTGCATTGTTAGAGGGAGTTTCCTCATTGGAAGTTTCTATACCAAAGTTTCTATAACAGGTGTAGTCAAAAAATAAATTTATCTTAAAAAAGGTTATTTTATATGTTCTACACAAAGGTAGATTATTTACTGACTTGAAATGGAAATCCTACCAGAAAACCTCTGACTCATAGACTGAATCTTTTCAGATATTTCTTAGCTCTACAGAATTAGCCTGAAGAGTAGATTGAGTGATGGGCTCAATTTTTTTTTCAAAAAAATTTTTTTGAACTCTGCTTTTGAGCTGAGATTTATTGAAAGGGAATATTTTTTAGCAGGTACAGATAAGAAAAGAAAAAGTCAAGAAGACTTGATTTAACTCTGAATTCAGGCACATTAGTCATGTGATCCTGAACAAGTCATTTAACTACTATGTGCCTCAGTATTTTTTCAACTGTAAAATGGGGATAATAATAGCACCTACCTCACAAGATTTTTGCAAAGTTGAAATGAGATTATATTTGTAAAATTCTTGGCACATAATAGGTGCTAAATAAATGCTTGTTTCTTTCATCCCCCTATTTATCTTTCGACCATAAAACTTATATTCTTTCAAAAGTGAGAAAAGAAAGACTAGTAGAGATTGGATCAGAAGATATGGCTTCAAATCTGTTTCTGATACAGATTTGCTGTGAATCCTGAGCATATTTTTTAATTCCTTTCCCCTTTGAGTATCAGCTTCTTTATCTGTAAAAATTGAAATATTAGTATTTCTTACAGTATTGTAAAAATATGAACCCCAATACAATAAATACATATATATATACATATGATTGATAATCATATGCACACATACACATACATATTTATATATAACTCATAGATATTTAAATATATATCTGAGTTATTTACCTTACCCCCTCATTTCTACCCATGATCTTTTAATCTGTCAGGGATGTCAAGGACAAGAACATTTCACGGGTTCAAATCTTAAAAGTGCAAACCAAGGTATGTTGTCTTGATAGTATGTCAATGGTGTCCAACTTAAATAGAAACAGGATTAGTAATATGTGCATAAATATCCCTACTATTTGCATAGTGACTTCATTTTTTTTATTTCTTTTTTTTTTTTAAACCCTTGTACTTTGGTGTATTGTCTCATAGGTGGAAGATTGGTAAGGGTGGGCAATGGGGGTCAAGTGACTTGCCCAGGGTCACACAGCTGGGAAGTGGCTGAGGCCAGGTTTGAACCTAGGACCTTCTGTCTCTAGGCCTGACTCTCACTCCACTGAGCTACCCAGCTGCCCCCATGACTTCATTTTAAAACATAATGTTATTTTGGTCTCATGGTATTTAAAAAATATTTCTTAATTATACTTTAATCTGATTTGGCAAGTACTAAGGAGTATTACAGGCAGGTCAGCAAACTATGTTTGCCACCTCTGATAGATGATGGCAGCACTGAATATGAATTCTCAAATAATTTTCTAAGTAATAAATGTAATAGAACATATTTTATTTGAAAAATCACTCCCTTGAAATAAAGTAGGGATTCATAATCATGTTTTACATGAAATTTGAGAATCCAGTTGAAGTAACAATGTTATTCTCTTAAATTCATCTTTCTAGTGTGTTTTGTTTTGTTTAATTTTCATCAAATGAAGTCCTGAAAAATACTCATCTTTGTCCAAATTTGCAATTGAACCTGAAATTTTATCAATCTTATAAAGTTTCCATTTTCTATGGCTTTAAAAATATACATATATTCCTTAGCTACAATGTTTTATTTGCATAATCTACTTTTACAAGCTTCAGAGTTCTTTTATATTTTAATTTTTCCTTACAGCTTCAACATCATAGAATGACAGAACATTATAGATGGTCATCTAGTCTAATCATAGAATAGCCTATGAAACATAGGACAAGAATTCCCTATAAAATGACTACAACAAGTAATCATGTAGCCTTTAACTGAAGTTTGAGGGGGGAAGAATATACATTCTCTATACTTACTTCAATAGTTTCAAATCAGATTTCTAAATTCTTTAGTGTCAGTCAGGTCAAATGGCTCACAATTATGAAATTGATTAGTGCTTACGTTCTTTTTGATTCCATTATGTAAATACTTCATCCTTTATGTATACTCATAGCATGTTAAAAATTGAAACAAAATAATAATAGATTTTAAATTGACAAAGAATTTTATATGTTGATATTTTCTAGAATGAAATAATTTTAAAAGCTATGAATATTCTTTAGTGTGACTTTGCTTTAATAGTTTTTCATCTGCATTAGTTTTCATCATTTCTTAAAAAGGACATTTAGTTCTGAATCAGTAGATAAGGATTCATATGGTGCTTTTGATATTGATTATGTGTATGACCTGGAGAAAGATCATTTAATATCTCCAGACTTTAGTTTCTTAATTTGAGAATTAAGTGATTGGACACTGTGTTCTCTTGGGTCATTTTCAACTCAAAATCTTTGATTATATATCAATGAAAGTAGGCAGAATTCAATCTAAAAGAATACTTTCATTAAGTTCTCTCTGTGTACAAAGCTAGGCACTAGAAAGATATTAAAGTTATAGAAGGCTTGGCCCTTGCCCCTCATTGGAGTTACTTATTAGAAATAGATGTTCAAAATAAGGTTTTACTGGAAATACCAAATGAAAAAAAATTATTTATAACCAAAGGTTTCAAGAAAGGATGAAATATAAAAATCAAAAGACTAGTTAAAAAATAGTTTTTAACAAAAGAGACCAGATTTATTCAGAATGTGACGTTCTGACAATTCTTATTCTGTAGAAATGTTAAGTGATTTTAATTATTTTGGTATCCTAGTCATCAACTAGAACTTATTCACTCTCTAATGAAATGCGTTAGGGATTTTTCCCTTCCCTTTTTAATATAGAGTCATTGAATTGTTCATTTAAAACTGGATACCACCTTAGGATTCCATTTCCTTTCTTCATAAGATTAAACTGCAATAATTTTCTTTATCATAGTCATTTTTTAAATTTAAAATACCTTTGCTATTTTTATATCAGTCCCACAAATGTCCCTCCCTTAACATTTACATTGTTCATTGTAGCTAAGAAATAAAGTTATGGAAAACAAAGTGTCCCTGTACATCAGACAGTTCATGCATCATTTTGTACCTGTAGCCCATTATGAATGGCATACTGTGGTGCAGATGGTAGCAATTCTTAAAGTCAAACAGGAATTTCATCTGTTTAAAGATTTTTTGGATATTGAAACATCTAGACTGTGCAGTGCATAGACTGTAGGACTTTCAGTCAGCAAGACCTGAATTCAAATATGGTCTCAAACCCTGATTAGCAAGTTATTTAATCTCTTTCTGCTTAGTTTCCTGAAATGTAAAATGAGAATAATAATAGCAATCTCTGGGATCAAGCATGATAATACCCCATATAATTGCCAACTTTGTGGTATTATCTTTTTAATTATTATTATCATTATTAGCAGTATACCTATAACTTATTAAGAACTGTTGGCATGGCTTCTCTATTGTTGCACATCTGCCATTGCTCTTTAACATATTTTAAGGTTTGTTTGGGGTATTTTGAGGTTAAGGGACTGTCCAATTATCATGTAAGTAGTAAGCGTATGAATGAGGCATTCAATTAAAGTATTTTTGACTCCCAAGTCTAAAATTCTATGCAGTATACCACCTAGTTTATCACCTAGTTGTCTAGATTCATACCTCAAAATACAACCACTATTTAAAACTATAATTTTTACAAAGTTATCCATAAGTTAGAATTTCAGAAATTATATAGTCAGAATTGGAGAGCCACATTTAACTCAAGTCATCTGGTCTAACCATTACCCAAAGAATAAAATCCATTCTCTCCTTTACTCAAATGGTCATATTGCCTCTGCTTGAAAATTTTCACTGACAGGAACTCATCTCAAAGATTGGCAATAGTACATTTTGCTTCAATCAATTGAATTAGAGCTTTATCTGAATTGTAATAATCACAGCTGTGCAGCTAATATTTTTGTTGTGTGTTAAGCATGGGATTTCCAAACTATGCATCATTTTTGATTTTCTGACCCAATTTCACAGAATTGTTTACAATAACATCATAGTGTACATGTTTTAGTGTTGAGAGGCAAATACCCTGTGCTTGGACATAGTGCATGACCCAGTATTAATACAGTATAAAGAATTCACAGAACCAGAACAAAAAGTAGGATGAAGAAGGATTCCAATTGTCCTTAGAAATATCTGAGCATTTAAACGTTACATTCATTGCAAATTCCTTAGCCAAACTATCCAAATAGTCCAGATGTCTCACACCCCATTTAATATGTGCAAAGCCTAGAAATTAGATCTTATTTTCTAGCTTATGCTTCTTCCTTCCTAACTTGCATTTGTTTCAAGCCTTATGCTTTTCAAAGTTTTTTTTTTCCCACACACATATTATTGGAAGTGATCTTCATAACAACTCTCTACTTTAAGGTATGGTAGATGTTGTTCTGCTCATTTTAGTTATGATGAAACTAGTGAGTTTGAGAAGTAGTCTTCTGCCTCTCAGTCTAGTACTTTCTCTATTAACCCCTTTAGTTTAGTTATGTGAATAACATGCAGAGAAATGAACATATAGTTGCAATGTTCAAGCTTCAGAGGAGGAGGAGAAGAAAGATGCTTAATTACAATTATAACAACATCTATATAGGGCTTTAAGGTTTAAAAAGTGACTTGCATATACTCTTTCCCTTTGATCTTTGCTACAATTCTGTGAGGTAAGAGTAGGATTCAGTTAAATCAAATGTTTTGCCTCTGATCAAACAACTAGAAAGTAGTAGATAGAATTTAAAATTCAATCCTTTTCTGACGCCATGGTTCAGAATTCTTCCATTGCACAACATGAAATTAGTATGTAGGTCAATTGGAATCAGTACTGGTATACAGATGTCAAACTAGCATATGCTGTGGGAGATTCACTAGAGCAGCATATAAGGGGGGATAAATAATAAAAAAATCTAGAGGAACATTTTAGCAATTTGACTCCCTTGATGCCTTCATGTACTTTTTTCTTTGTGGCCCTGCCTATTAAGCCCCTGTGAAAAACAAACAAGTTAATTGGGACCTATGTTTCCTTGGATTCCTCTATGTTAGTCTATTGTGAGATATTTTAGCCAAAATCTGAATGTGGATGATATTAAAAGGGGAGTTGAACTCTTCTAATATGTCCCATAGAGTCAAGCTATACAATTTATATTAAATTATGCAATTTACATATATAATTTACAATTTATATATGTACATATATATATAAATATATAACTGTATTTGACTGAATTAATTCTCTTTGTCTACTGGAAACTTTTGTGTTGGCAGGTATCAGGACATGACAAATGCAGCAGACATCAAAAAACCATCTCCCTTTGAACTATTCTTTTGGGAAGAGGGTAGTGTACATGGTGAACCAATTGGGAAAATTATTAAGGGTGGTGCAGGCAATGATCACCTCTCCGGTGGTGGTTCAGTAGTTCTCTTCCTTTATTATATTTGGATAATTCATGTACCTGGCATCAAAAATGACTCTGAAGAAACTATTTCTGAGAACATAGGTTAAGAGGAGCTTTTGAAGGGAAAAAAGGTCAGAGAGATTTTTAAGCTGGAAGTTTGTGTAGCCATGATGAAAGCTATAATATTTTAAATAGATGAATGGTGGTATTCCTATGGTTCTGAGTAAAGGTCCCTTAGGAACATTATAATGCTACATACAACAAAAGGACAGAGACAAAAGAATTAATGTTTTAGTTCTTGGGAATTGGATTGAGTATGTGATGGCTGGCTACAAGAGGAACCTTATAAAGGATGACTTTACACTGATTTCTGATGCCCCCATAATCTTTGTTGAATGATGATCATGATGATAATTTTAATAATCAATACTTTATATAGCTTTAAGTCTCGCAAAATATTTTATCTCATTTGTTCCTCACTATAATCTCTTGAGGTAGGTACTATTATTATTCCCATTTGATAAATTCATGCTTGAGTTTAAGTGACTCATTCAAGTCTCATGGTGAGTATCTAAGACAAGATTCAATCCCATGACTTGCATACTCTAATTCTGCTTATCTGTTCATTTCACTGCATAGAAATCAAGTACATTGGACATAAACTCCTTGAGGGAGAGGTGGTTTCCTTATTGTCTTTTTATTCCAGTTGCCTGACACATAATATGAATACGATCAATTCTTTTTGATGGATTGATCTTTAAAAAAAAGGAAAGAAGGTCTTATGATGAATGTTTTGCTCTCTGAAAGAATAAAGCTATTTAAATTATGGAAGATTACTTTAAACAAACTGACCCTGTGTTGGGATTTTCTACTATATCTTAGAAATTTTGATATGCTTAAAGAATATATTTAAATTATAAGGTTGTCTAATACAGATAATGTTAGATACGTTTGTAGACATAAATTGTATAGAGAATGGATGGAATGGATGTGTTGGGGTGTGTAGCCCATTCTCTATTTATGCCTAACAGTGTAATTTATGACACAATTTTAGAGGTTCCTCCAGAATTGACCAGAAATTTGTTTGTCCCTTATAGGCCATACTCACTTAGAAGTTAATGTTCAAATAGGACATTCTATTTGAGAGGAAAAGAATTGTGTTCTATTCTAGAAGAAGCAATATCTCTGAAGTAGTACTGTGTATCTTCAGCATGTTTTAGGGATACACATTCTCATGGATGTAATTAATTTTCAAAATTGTTAAACATTTTGCTCTAAATAAATACATGTTTTTGGTGATTTATATAGTATTTATTTTGTTTCTATTACACATTGAAACAAAATAGATACAGGGCAACTTGTATATATAAATGATATAAATATATTTATATAAAGATAAATATATTTCTATATGATAGAAACAAGAGAATATATATTCTATATCAGTGATTCCCAAAGTGGGCACCACCATCCACTGGTGGGTGCTGCAGCGATATAGGGGGGCAGTGATGGCCACAGATGCATTTATCTTTCCTATTAATTGCTACTAAAATTAAAAAAATAATTTCCAGGGGGCTAAGGAATATTTTTTCAGGAAAGGGGGCAGTAGGCCAAAAAAGTTCCTCCTCTGATATCCAATTTCCTTTGACCAATACCTCTCCAATTTATTAACCTTCACAAAATTCTCCTTCAACCTCTCCCCTTGCCCACCTAGTTCCAAATTAGCCCAACTTTCCAAGGGTTCCCCCTTGTCTCTTCCCTCATTTCTTAATCTAGCCACATTTCCAAAAATCCCTTCCTTATCCCCCCAACTGTACCCTCATAGTTTTTAATGTGAGTTCAATTCTAAAAATCTCTCCTCTATTTTGTCCTAAGAGTCCATCCTTTATCCCCTTACCTTACCCTCTTCCGTTTTGGTCTGTACTCCCCTATAGCTATCCCTCCTTTCTGTCCTCTTAACTTATTCTTTTACCCTCCTTTCTTTTAACCTACTTTTATTTTTCTTAGTTCCTCAGTCCCCCAAGGGCACTCCTGAGTCCCTCCTTCATACCATCGCCCTCTTTATCATTTCTCTGCTCCTGTTAAGAAGATTTTTATCCTTCTAATTGTGTATGTAGTTCTTCCTTTTCCCAGTTCTGATGAGAGTTGGATTCTAGGATTCCCAGCCCTCATACTGCTGGTCCCTTCTCTGTGATAGTTCCTTTACTCATTCATCTTCCACATGAGATAGACATTTAGCAATCATTCTGTGGAATTATTTTTGGTTTTTTGTGAAGAATATTAGGAGACTAAAAAAGCTTCATGTCCTACTCTACCACCTTCACAATAAAGCATCGGTTGTTTGTCATTTCTTATGGCACAATAATATTCCATTACAATCATATACCACAACTTGTTTAGCCATTCCAAGTTGATGGATATCTCTTCACTTTCCAATTCTTTGCCACCACAAAAGATCTGCTATTAATATTTTTTCTATACAAATAGTTTATTTTACCACATTGTTAATCTTTTTAGGTACAAACCCAATAGTGTTATTGCTAGTTCAAAGGGTATTCACCATTTGTTGGACCTTTGGGAATGGTTCTGGATTGCTCTCTTGAATGATTCTGCTATTACACAGCTCTATCAACAATGTATTACTGTCCCACATTCTCTTCAAAATTTATCATTTTTTCCTTTTTGTCATGTTAGTTGAAGGTGTAAAGTTGTACCTCAGAGTCATTTGCCTTTTTCTAGTTAATAGGGATTTGGAGCTCATTTTCCTATGAATACAAATAGTTTTCATTTCTTCACCTGAGAATTGCCTCTTTATATCCTTTGACCAGAGGATGAATTTAAAATTTCTTTTTAAATAATCATGTGTCTCCTGTGAATAATAAATTAACATAAAAAACTTTGAGAAATTATATCAAAGCCAAAATGGCACAATATTTTTATCAGAACAATGCTCAATGTATTTTAAAATCACTGTGGCATGTGATTATGGTGGAATAATATATGCTGTACAAATTGAAATGACCAGATTGGAAAAAACATGAAAAGACCTACATGAAATTATGAAGAATGAAATGAGCAGAACCAAGAGAACATCATATACAGCAACAAAAATATTGTTGGAGGAATGGTGTCTATATATCCACCTCCAGAGAAATAACTGATAAACAGAAATAAGTAAGACAGAGTTTTACATATACATATATATAAATATGTATTTATATACATTTATATTTGTGTAAATAATGCCTTCTCTAATGGGTGAATGGGAAGAAGGGAGAGAGTTAGCTGGGCATTTTATTATAACAAAATAATATGAATTTGAATTTTAAAAATTTAATTAAATAGTATATGTAACCTATGTCACTACTCTTTCTTATGTGGGGACCCCCTATAAAACTGCCCTAAATTCAAAGTATTCTGTGAGTCCATCTCTATGCCAAACAATAGCTCAGTTGTTCCCACAGATCTATTTACTTTTCCTTCCAGGAGTCCAAAGAATTGCTATTTCAGAGTAAATGTAAATGCATTTAATAAAATAATATAGTAATAAATTTGAGATAGAACATTCCATTTCTTTTGTTGGAACATATTCTCTCACAAATATACATACAAATAGCCAGAGAGAAAGTCAGTATGTATTGGAATCCAATTTAAGAAGACAACATTTGGGGGATATATCACACCTCCAATGCACCAGGATCCTATATATCTTTTGGGGATTTTACTGTGTTACTCTTACTTAATATTCTCCTCACTGAATGCCTTGATCTTTGAGAGGCACTGATTTCATTGCTTACTGGACAGTTTGCTTTAAAGGACTCATAGCTGTTTCTGGCTTAGTTGTTTCTTCAGTATAAGCCCACTCATTTCTATTTAAGTCTTTTATGGAACAATGGTTAAAACTTCATCTGATAAGGGAAAGCTGACAATTCTTGCTCTCACACTAAACTAACAGAAGCCAGGTAGAGTATACCTAGGCCAAGTTGAGCAATTTCATTTTGAATCTCTTAGTCTAATTTATCATCAGAGTGTTTTGTTATGCAGAATTGTCAAGTTTAAGTTCTCATAATCTGTCACACTCCTTAGATCCTCTTTGATTTAGTTATAAATAATTTTGAGCCGGGAAAAAAAAGGATATAATAAAGAGTCAAAGTCAATATTCTGCAAACTCTTCTAAATCCAGTTCCTGACTTTATCATTCATATCTATCAGTAGCAATGATTGAGTGGTTTGGTGCTGTTTTATCTAGTAAAACATCTCAGTCTTCATACATGTAGACTATAAAATTCCCATTTCTTATTTCCACATTAGTAATTGAACAAAAAAACTGGGATAGAAAACAAAGAAGTCCAAGTCCAAAAGTATACAATGTCAAAACAGTAAAGCCAGCTGATTCAGTTAAAAATGTCTAATGAATTTCTGTTATTCTGCAGACATAACAACTTGAATGAAATTTTCATTTTTCATGTCTTCTTGGAGACTCAAATAGAAATGGTTTGATTCCATTAAATTTCTGGCAGGGCAAAATAGTGGTTTTTAAAAAATATTAATTGAAATACCTCAAGGCATACTTGACATATTTGAAATCATAATACTTTATATTCATATAGCAATTTTTTCAGAACTTTCTAGGCATTATTTCACTTGATGCAACAACCCTATATAGGGAACACAAGTATTAATCTTCTCATTTTATAATGTAGAAAATCAAGGCTACATAACAGAGTTGTGACTTGCCCAAAGAAGCTTCTCAGTCAGTAGGATTATAACAACTAAGTGGCAAAGATGAAGCCCAAACCCTTGACTTCAGGCTCCATTATTCTCTTTCATTGTTCCATGTTACTTTTTAATAATCATACAGACATCATATTACCAAAGAACCACAATAAATGTTTACTGAGCACTTATTCTCTGCACAGAACTGTGGAGAAAGGCCTGGATATGAAGAAATATGGGGCAGGACACCTGTTCTCAGTACAACAGGGAGGTGCTGGCATCCACATTAAAAGTTATGTAAGAAAAAAAGACTTCAACAAGTTCAAGGCAATGAAAAACGAGCTATTAAAAGGCAGTAAACGCCCACTTGACAACTAAATTGTACCGACACTGGGATCAGAGCACCTGGGCCTCACCACCAAATAGGTTATTGGAAGTGAAAGCCATTCCAACATATGGAATGTTGCTGTCACTTTACATTAAACTAGAATTTTAGGTTGCAAGATGCTAGAGAGTATATATATACCCTTTTTTGGAATGGGATCTATATAATGCTACCTATATGTATATTTTATACATGTTTTGTGATTTGTATACATATATAATTTATATGTATTTGCTTTGTAAATTAGTATTTATATATGCACTTATATGCAGTTAATTGAAAAATGTTTTTGATAAGACAGTGATCTTTAAAATAAAATGAGATTTGTGCTATTCATTTTCCTACCATTATGTATACAAGTGTGTATATAAATATATATACATATAAATGTGTATAAATATCTGTGTCAAAACATATACATATATTTAGAGAAACACATATATATATTCCAGCAATATAAAAGGAAAGATCATTCTATGAAAGGTAATAAATGGGCCCATATTTATACTGAAAATAATTCACAAATATTGACCAATTTTTGAAAAAGCTCAGCTTCATATTTATAATGAGAACAAAATTTGGAAAAGAACATTTGGCCTAGTCATATTTTATGAAAGATTTAAATTGATTTGAAAAAAACAACCTCTTTTTGCTTCTTTTGCATAAATCAGGCAAGCCAAAGTCTCCATTATGATTGTTTGTCATAATTTTTAATATTTGACTTTTAGATTGAACTCCATATTCACGGAATATTTACAAATTAATGTACCTTTATGAAAATTTTTATTATGCTCTGTTCTCTGTGGAAGCTTGTATATTATAAAGTGAACATTTCCTCATATATATTTTTGCATAATTAAGCAATACCTGTGGAAAGATCAATGTCCAATATTTCAAATTATAAATATTATTTATAATAGATATTTTGTTGACATTCTGGTAATTCACTGAAGCATTACATGTCTAGGACAAAGAACTCTATGCCTATATCATTATTTTATTTTTAATAATAATTTTGTTAACTGAATTACATAGCTTTACCAAATTTGGTTATCCTTTCATTACTTGACCCCAAGTTTAGTTCTTTCAAATCATATGTGTTTATTTTCAAATCCAATTAGTTATATATTCAGTGATATACTGTGCACCTAACGTGGAGATAAGATATGAAACAGATATAAATAGTGTTAGAAGTGATGATCTAATTATAATATTGGTTAACTGAAATTATAATTTTAGTATATTGTGTCATTATTCCAGTTATTATAATTCAAATGAAACTTTATATATATATATTTATATATAAGTTAAGTCCCGTTCCCTACTGAGTTGATTTTTTAAAATGTTTTTTGCATGTTTCTTTTAGAAATACAGACCATCCATCCTGTAAGTATCAATGAAGCTTTTTACAAAGGATCCTAGGACCTGGAGAAAATGTTTTAATATAATTGTTAAATGTAAGTTCAGAAACTTAAGAGTTGAAAGGAGAATTAGAGGTCATCTAGTCCAATTCTCCTATTTTAATGACAAAAAAGAAAAGTCCATAGAAATGGTCACTTTTGTAAAGTAGTGAATGGCAAAACTATGATCTGAATCCAGGCATTTTAACTTTAAACACAGATTTTTTTCCCACTATACCATGCTCACTGACACTTCAATAACATCATATTTTATGTTGACTGAATTATTAGGGTTATATTCTCTGTTTTTCAATCCCTGAAATCTGACCCACTGAGGATCTATATAAAAGCCTGGTGTCTTGTGACTATTTAATAAATATAAAATTGAGTATGACAATGTTTAGAGCATTCTGAAACCACTTTTTTCTAGGTTCATTTATTGTCCTTTCAAGAATTCATTGCCTTTGAGAACACAGAATCCAGAAAACAGACATCCTAGTTCTCCCTCTTTTGGCTCTGAAGAATGTCATAATATAGTGTCAAAGTTGTGATGAGGATGTAGTACATGAGAAGGAACTGAGAAAGAAGTTATAGAATTTATTTTCCTACCAACATGTAAATATGAAGAGAAATCTACAGTATAAATTAATTGGGATCTAACCAGAAACTTGGTAGGGAAGAGGAGGAGGAGGATTAGGGAACAAAGTACTATTGCCTAATTGAACGTCATTCAAACTGAGTTCAACTGAAAGCATATGAAACCACTACTATCCTGAACACTGCCCTCCACCACTTAACTTCTCCAGAACTCCAATGAATCTGTGATTTCTACAAAATAATTCGGCAGCATTCCATCAAACACATAACATTTCTCCTTTTGAATAGTGAGGAAGCTTTTGTGCTATAAACCTATTTTCCAAATGAACACTGATGTATCTTGTCTTTTTCTGAAAGCTGTTATAACTACAAGGGTTGTATGGTTCTAGCCAGAGCAGAATGACAAATCAACTGTTACATAAAATTTCCTTCCCCATACAGCTGTCCAGTTCTTAGTATACAGATGGTACATTGATGTTTTTTTTTTCTTTTTTTCTAACAGTTCCTTCCTTTCTCTTTCTCTCCCCACCAAGTACTGTTTTGCTTTGTGATCTTATATGATTCAATCCTCAATCCATATATAACTTGGGAGTCCTTTAAATATGACCACTTTAGAGGGAACTAGAGATTCTTAGCAGGGGTATTGTTCTCAGTGTTGCATGCATGTTAATGAGATGACTGATGACTTATTTTCAGTAAAAGTAGATATTCATGAGTTCTATGAAAAGAATCTTTGTCCTCAGTATGGTTCTTCTTGTTCAATTTTCTTTGATGAGAACAGTGACAAAATTCAGAATCAGAATAGGTGAACTAGAAATTCTCTAATTTCTATCAATTCATTTTGAGTATGAAAATGAAAAAAAATGGCTCATAGTTGACATTTAAGTTAATATAAAGACCTACATTTTTGAAATTTTTTGGAGTCTTTGCCTTTGTCTTATAGATACTTTTTCTCCCTCTCATTCAGAAGAAACCCAATCTTTACCTTTGTTCCCTTGACTCTTATCCTAGTCTATCATTACCATTCTGTCTTCATTTGCCAGTAGAAGAAGCTTGACCCTTCATTATGATAGGTTACTTATTTACTAGTTCATTATCGTATAAAATGTTACCACATCCCCTAACTATATACAGTTGCTGACCTGTTTATATTCTACATAAAGTCACTTTTAGTATTTCCCCTTTTTTCCTAGGCTTCTGAATTTCAGTGAACAGTCACAAAATCAAACTGATTTTACTTCAACTCTATCCAAACTATTAATTAGCCATTTTGTTCATTCTCTACTAATCTCCCTACATAATTTGTCATAGAAAATATTCTACTTTAGAAGGACATACATGTGCTTCCACCAGGAAAACTTATATAGATAACATAACTTCCTTCCTTGAGAAGACTATGATTCTTTGTGTTCCTCCCCTCTAATCTAGGACATCTCTCAGAATCATTACACATATTTGCCACCTTCCCTTCAGTCTCAAAGAAAGTTATCCTGGCCTCCTTTATATAACTAGTCCTGCTACCTGTGCCTTTGATCTTATCCATCCCTTCTTCCTTCAGCATCTTTTTTTTTATCATATTGACTCACATGTATTTTTTAATTCCTCTTCCGCCACTCTTTCATTCCAATTCACCTACTAATGTGTTTAAACTCTCCAAACTTAAAGAAAAAGTAAATAGGTTTCTCTCTATCCCCCTCACCCATTTAGTTCTTATTCTCTCTCTCCTTTCATTTGTAGCTAAAATTCTTAATCAATTAAACTGAATTCAAAGCCTCTGCTTTCTGACCATTGACTTATTCTTCACTTCTTCTTTGAATTCGGCCTCCACTCTGCAAGTGAAACTCCTTTTTCAGAGATCACAAATCAGCTAATCACTCTACCCAGAGGAATTTTTCAATTTCCATTTTACTGCTCAACATTGTTACTCATAACCATTTTTTATCTTTTTCTTTGTATCTCCAGTGCTTAGTCTTATGTCTATAACACAATGAGTGCTTAATAAATGCTTTTTGATTGTTTATACACTTTTAAAACACTCTCTTCTCTTGACTTTAGAGTTAAAAATTCTCTTGGATGTCCCAAATATAAAACACATATTTTCCATATTCTTTATTTGCCTTTTTATTTCCCCAATGCTTTTTCATGAAGATCTAACCTCAACCAACTTCTTTTCCCTTTTTTGCATTCTATCTTTAAAGGATCACTGGTTCTGGAACTATAAGTTCAAATCCTTTCTTTATCAATACCTGTGTTATATTTCTATAGTACTTAATCTCTTTGATCTTGAGTTTTTATTTATAAAATGAAGGATGTCTGAAGATTCTTACACTTTGGGATTTATGATCCTATAAACTCCTAAAGATCATTCATAACTTTAAAAATACTCTGCAAATGATTTCTCTACTCTGCCTAATCTGAATCCTTTTCTGGATTCTGGAACTGCATTTATAATTGACTCTAGGATGATTCTGCCTATTCAAGAATGAAGTCTATCATCTTTCCTTCAAAATTTACTCCTTAATCTGACTTTGCTACTTCTGTCAGTATTGCCCCTATTCCATTCTTTCATGTTTGAAATCCTAGCACTATATTTGATTCTTCCCTCTTTACATTATTCTCTTATTATCTATCATTCCTCCTCTCCACAGACATTGTCTCTATCCTAGTACATATAAGGTAACTTTTTAAAAAAATCTCTCCACCTCCATTCTTTTCTCAATCTTATGTAAATTAGAGTGCTTCAGATTTGATTTTCTTTATTTATGGAGCATATCACTTCTTTGGCTCCCTTTTATCTACAAAGTCATATTCACATTCTTAAATGTGACTTTCAGGGCTCTCACAACCTAGTATCATTCCTTTATATATCATCTCATATTACTCCCCTCCAATGGCTCCATATTCTGACTAAACTGTATCATTGTATTGCAAGCTATTTACCAAATATATTCCAAACTTTCTTATCTCCCAAATATTTACTTATGCTCTACTGTATGCCTCGAATGCCTTTTTTCTCTCCAGTTAAATTCCTAAATAAAGCTTTTTTAAGTCAAATATATTATCTCCTCTTTAAATTATAACTGGTATTCCTCTTTTTTATTTCATATGCTACTTACCCTATAGTTCTCCTATGAATTTATAAAATATATATATATATATATTTGCATTATTCTGATTTCGCTTACTCAGTGAGCTTAGTGAATATAAGCTCAATGAGGCCAAAGACTGAGTTTTCTTTTCTGTCTTTCTTTTTTGGAAGATATAATTTTTAATAATAATTTTCTGACATTTTGCAATCTATATTCTCTTCCTCCCTCATCCCTCCCCAAGATGGCAGATAATATTATATAAGTTATACATGTGCTATCATGCAATGCATATTTCCATATTTGTCATTCTGTGAAAGAAGTTTTATATCACTTATATAAGAAAACATCATAAAGGAGATAAAGTGAAAATATGTTTCAATTCAGTCCATGACTTCAATCTTCATTCATGCTCCATCTATTACTACCATAGTGGTAAATAACTTTTTTTCATCATAAATCCTTTGGAGTTCTCTTGGTTCCTTGCATTGCTGTTAATAGTGAAATCATCGACAGTTGATCAATTTACATTATTGTTGTAATTGTGTCAAAGTCTATAAATATTTGTAGGCTTTGAATAAATTTAATTTTAATTAGTAAATTTCCCTTCATGGCCAGTTCTACTATTGAAATATTGTGATTTTTTAAAATAAAAGAAATTTTGGTTATTTATTATCTTTATTTTTATAACAGAAAGACATAATTCTGTTCCATTCTTGAGAGAATTTGGCATATATATATACATATATATATATATACAAACATATGTATGTATATTTCAAAATAAGCAGGGAAACACATAAGTTCAACATGTGGCTTTACTGACCAAATGTTTCTCACTTCATTACTAGATAGTATATATGACAAAATTTTGCCTTTAAAATATTTACATAGAAATTTAAGTTTAATTTTATGAATTTCCATTTGTGTTCACCCAGTCATACAATTAAAATTTAAATAATAATTTATTATAAACTCTGTTCTTTCTATGTCATATTTCATAGGAAACTGCTCAGGAAAATGTTTCTTTTGGACTGTCTGTGATCATGTACCTAAAGCAATTCCTTCAATAACTGATTAGGGTATGTTGCCTATATCTAGCTGCTAAAATATGTAAAGTCAGTTTGGTGCAGACAGGAATTGAGTGGCTATATGTGATGAATTTCATATCACATTAGATTTTACTTTGCACAAAATTAAGTAAAATACAGAAGATTATAGGAATTGAAATGGAAAAAATCATTCAGCATCTTAATATCATCATCAAGAATGGTGGGATAAAAAGTCTATCTGTGCTGAATGTTGAACTCAATAAAATACAAAATTCTTCCTTAGATTTTCAAATGAAGATAACATTGGATTTAATTTTGCCATTTCATTTCCCACATAGAGATTATACATAACAAATGCTGACCACCTTAAGTCTTGAGTACTCTTCATTGTATTAATATTCATAAACATACAATAGTCATTTAGTCATCATTATAATTGAAAAAAATCATGTTTATTGCATTTCTCTCCTTAGGTTATAATTTATGTTCATTCATCCTGAAACATTCTTATCTAGGTCTTTTCATAAGTTCTTCAATACAGAATCTCCAAATGTGGTGGATATGTTGTCCAAATTCTTTTCATATTTTATGATGAAACATTAGAACATCTCATCTACTATCCTTTTGTCTTACCACATGACTGTTCTATCTCCATTTTCATTTATACTTGTTCTTGAAAATGTATTTTATAGAACTTCTAGCTCACATCATCATTACTAAAATACTTTAGCCTATTTAGACATTTATGTGTCTTTATTTCCCTTTGGGTTACCTTTAGCTTTGATTCTTTTGAGATAATTTGTTATATTAAATTTTAAATGAATGATTAATAGTTCTTAAGAAAAAAAACTCTGGATATTTTTAATGACAAATATATGATGGCATTTCAAGGGTTAGATCACAAGGAAAGGTTTCCAATGATCATTGCGGAAATGTGAATTATTTTCATAAGTACATACCAGTAAAAAAAGAATAAGAAGGTTCTTTTCTTAGGGATAACAGAAATAAAAGAAACAATGCTTTCCAAGAAATTATATAGACTGCCAACAGCAGTGAATGATTTCGGAATCTAGTCTGGAATCACCTTGAGCCAACAACAAAATATATAGGAATGAAAAGGAAGTAGATTTATCACCCTCCTTTCCCAGGACATGCTAAGGCCCTCTGGAATATAAAGGGAAAAATTAAACTTACATATGAAAGAGTTATGGGAAATGCCTGATTAGTTCTTCATAACAACAAACCAAGTCCTATAAAATTACATAAGACTAGTTATATATCTTTGGATACATACAAATATTCTAACAGTGGGATAAATGGGTTGTATGTCAACTATGCTGTTCCCTGGGAGAAACTTAAAAGTCAAAAGCAAATCTACATATACCAAAAAATGAAAAGACATAATAAACCCTCTATCACATACACAAAATCAAAAAAAATCAAAACCTATAAGTTATCTCAAAGTAGCAGACAGTAGTAACTATTCATCTATAAGGAAAATGTCAAATATTAGACCTCAACGAATTTTACGTATCATCCAATCCTGCCCCTTCATTTTTCAAAGAAAATGAGGTCCAGAAATATTAAATTATTTGACCAAAATTACAGAGTTATAAATGCAAGGCTTCAAATTTAGAGCTAGGTAGCTCAGTAGGTAGAAGGCAGGGCCAGAAATTAGGAAGACACACCATTGTGAATCTTCATGAAGTCAAATCTGGAATCAAATACATTTAGCTGTGTGACCTAGGAGGAATCAATATTTCCTCTTCTATAAAATGATCCAAAGAAGGAAATGGCAAACCTCTCCACTATCTATGATGAGAAAACACCAAATAATTTCAGAAAGATTTGTACTTGACTAAAAATGACTGAACAACCACAAAGAATTTATATCCATTTAATTAAGACTCTAAAACTACTCCCTTCTCTCCCACTTTGTTGCGTTTCTTTCACAATGGCACTTCACAGCAGCAAAGTTAAATAAAAATAGGATATTACACCAGAAATAGGAGAACATTGAAAATATAGGTCCTTAGTCAGAAAGGATCTCAGTGCCACATAATCCAGAAGAGAGAGAGAGAGAGAGAGAGAGAGAGAGAGAGAGGATGGAAATTAGGAGATGTGTCCATGTTACCCAATTCTATGTAGCTCTAGAGGCCCTCTATGTCAGACACAGAATTCATTAAAGAAGGTTAATATTAACAACATGATCTAGATTCAGATGTGCTGATCCTCCATTCTATGATTATCTTACATAACCTTGGAAAGTATATTTGGCACCCTAGGAACATCTAGCATACATTTTCATGACACTTTCTATCAGGTCATAACATTGTTCACAGTTTTCTATTTCCTTGCTGAATAGAACATTCATTTTCAAGTATGGCCATCTCCTAATTTGTCAAAATAGTTCCTACATGGACATCTAAAGTAAATATTATTATTATTATTATTTATGTAAATAATCTGATTTATATAACCCTATATCTATAATGATGCAGTATTCAGAGAAAGTAGACTTTTTTTAATTTTTCATAACTTAATTGGGGTAGGGAAGAGGAGAAGAGAAACAAGAAACAAAACTAGGGAAGTTCAGATGAATTTTATTGCCTGAATTAGCAGGAATCAAGTTAAGTAAAAGAGACAATTTCTTTGCCTTTTTGGCTGTAACCTTGTCAGGTAAACTATCTTTATGCAGTCTCAAGCCCCACGGATCAGGAAATTGCTTGAGCCTAGGGGTCCAAGATATCCTACTGGAGAAGAAAAACCTATCTTAAATAAGTATCCTACTGCAACTATAGGACCAGTGAAGTTATATTCACTTGAAAAAGAGCCTGTGTATCTGGTGGAGACTACACAGAGCTTAACCACCTGGTGCAAGCAAGTAGGGAGGAAGGCTATAGAGAACTATGACTTCAATGCACCCCAAATATTTAGATTTATGAATCATCTTTCCATATATTTACATGCTGACATATAGCCTCAAAAGTATACCCTGGTCACATATATTCTCTATGTGTCCACTTTTCATCACTGATACTTATGTATTTGTAGAAAAGTGAATCCATGACAAAGAGAAGAAATATCCTGTTTCTTTTCTTGCTATCTTATTTCAATAATATTTTGCTTTGAATAAATAATGTCCTTTTCTGGTTTGGAATTTGGTAGAAGGTTTTGAGTTATGGTTTTTAGTAGATGCTGACCCAAAAGTTCCTTGATCATGAATTTTGGGTAGTCTTAACTGAGGGACCCATTTGCAAGTGTAAGGGTGCCCCTAAGTGTTCTATATAGCCATAAAAATACACATTACAATAGGCCATTTTTCATCTTTATGTCCCCATAACTTAACAAAGCGTTTTGCTATTATTAGTCATTTAATAAGGTTAAATCGAATTAAATTCAGTAAAATTGATTGAACTGCACCTGTACTGACAATTGACTCAGGGAAAATTTTAATTCTAAGTAGGCAAAAAAACAACCTGAGATTCTTAACTGGAAGAAAGGCAATATGATAGAATGAAGAAAAATATAAGAAATATTAAAGTCCTTTCTCATTTCCTGGCATTTACTCAACCTACATCATAGAGTTATTAATGTAGAGTTATATGTATGCATTATTGCTAAGATTATGCCAGAAATATCTCTCCAGAAGTCAACTATAAAGAGTTCCAGAACAAAGGAAATTTTTGTCATTGTATGAGGCTGATAAATGAACCTCCCAAGCTTTTGACTTTTCTGACTACAAAGTAGCAACCTTCACTTCTGAGGTACAATTAATCATGGGAGTTCATCTTTGGGAAAAAAGTATATATATTTTATGTGTGTATATATACATATGTGTATATATTTATTTGCTTTGTATTTGTTTATAATTTTACATCTTGTATCTTATTATTGATTCAAGGTGAGAATTTAGTGGATTAACCATTTCAAACACATTGATTTTTGTAAAAGGGATTTAGTTTAAAATACTATAAATATTAAAATGTCTACATATAATATGAAGTAAGGATGAAAATTTCAATGTGGCTAATGTTCTTATTAAAATATACCATAACAAATACAGATATAAGTATACAATGTATACACTTGTGATTCCATTTTTATAACTCAAAATCCCTCCAGGAATATTTTTCCTATGTAGCAATAATAAAAAAAAAACAACACCAAAAATCAAAAGTGGCATTTATATAACTTAAAAAATACTATATATTTCATTTAACATACTCTCTTTCATATTTCTCCTTTTCCTTTTGTAAACTTCATTATTTATATAGTCTCTCTTATCCCTGCTCCATTCTAATGTAATATTTAGAGAATTTCTTCAGTCTTTTTCAATCAGAGAGTATTTATCATGTGCCAAATATATGCTAGCCCAGCTGTTCTCAATTTTTTTTGTTCTCTAGATCCCCTTACGCTCTAAAAGTTATCGAGAATCCCAAACAGCTTTTGTTCACACAGATTATGTCTATTGATATTTACTAAATTGGAAATTAAAACTGATTAATTAAAAAAATAATTGTTTATTAGTAAACTTTAATAATAATAAAGCTGTTTTCTTTAAAAAATTTTAATGCAACATAATTATGTTTTTAAAGCAAAAATATCTGAGGAATAGAAATGCTTTACATATTTTTGCAAATATCAGTGTCTGATTTAAGAAAAGTCAGCTGGATTCTCATATTTGCTTCTGCACTAAATCTGTTGTAATATGTTGTTTTGGTTGAAGTACATGAAATCTGTACTCAGAAATTTGTAGTTGGAAAGGGGAGAAATATTTTACTAGGCAAATGATGTTTTAGTGTTAATATGAAAAAAATTGCTTTTACCTCATTGACTGACCTCCGGAAAAGTCGTCAGGTCCATGGAGCACAGTTTTAAACACCATACTAGGTCATGAAAATGCAGAGATGAAAAGCAAAATGGCAACTGCCCTCAATGAGCTTAATGAACTATTCCTTGGTTGTCAGGCAAAACTAAATGAAATTTTGACAAAAAGCATTTTTTCCTTTTATGTCACTTTATGGTACTGATCATTTAAAGTTATTCACTACAGAAATTTTAATAAAGTTTTTTTTTAATTTGAGAAGTTTAAAAGCAAGAAGATTTGATCAATTTCTTATGTCAATTTTAATTCCTTCATTTGTCATCTAATGCTTCTTTAAATGACTGATTGTGTAATATCTACTATTTTACTATGGAAAAAAAGAGGGAAATCTCCACAGAAGATTTGAGTCTTCAAAAATGATTCATTATATTCCTTCCAGAGTATGGACAGTGGAATAAGAACATTATATTTCCTTTAAATCTGCGTCCATACTGGAGCAATACAATGATATGGCAGTTGCAAGAAAGGAAAACTCCAGATTCCTGTCTTGTACAGAAAAAGTAACATCTCTGAACTGTGTTAGAGGCTTTCCTTCCTTTTGACGGGTTCCAAGATGGAACTATCTTTTGAGATGTCTGAGTATAATAACTAGTTGAGGGCATGAAAACATAGGATTAATATTTGTTGTCTTACTCAATGTTAAGTAATGAGGAGTATGTAGAGCAGTTTATCTTTGATTCTAGATTTCATTACTTTACTTGGATACCTACAACCATTTGTCAACACAGAAATAATTAGAGTGAGGGGGACTAATTTAGGGAGGGGATTAAACATTTACATAGGGTATAAGCTAAACTGATAGCCAATCATCCCAGGGAGTTCAAGAGAAATGCTAGGAGGGGCAGCTGGGTAGCTCAGTGGATTGAGTCAGGCCTAGAGATGGGAGATCCTAGGTTCAAATCCGGCCTCAGACACTTCCCAACTGTGTGACCCTGGGCAAGTCACTTGACCCCCATTACCCACCCTTATCACTTTTCTACCAAGGAGCCAATACACAGAAGTTAAGGGTTTAAAAAAAAAGAGGAATGCTAGGAAGATAATCTTGAATTGTGCTCTCAGAGTGATAAAGGTCTTATAGATTTGGCCTTTGATAAGTCATTTAATCTTGTTGGTCTTCATTTTGCTCATATTTAATATTGAGGGATTATAGTAGATGTGACTTCTAACCTTTTTGAGTAGAATAATGTCTTGCAACAGGCATCTTAATCAACATAAAAAATGATAAAGTAAAGAAATCAGAAAGTTCAAATAAATTTGTTTCTTAATTACATAATAGCACCTGTCTATATTTGAAAAGGATAGTATTATATGGATGAATCTCTTAGAGATTATCATAAGAAGTCTTTCACTGTATCTAATTAGGATCAAAATGACATTTGTTGGTGAATTCTTGTGGAGGAGGCTTGACCTTGATCGAGTCCAGCTGCCTGATGCATTAGGTCCAAGCAAATGAGAGTGCTCAGGTTATTCAATGGTTAACAAAAAAGAGAGTTAGTTGCATATAAAAGATATAACACTTAGCTCAGGTGGTTATGACTTCCTTTTTCCAAACAGCATCATGTCCAGTCAGCAGGCCGGGGTATCATCACTCATCTACCCTTAGGACATCTCCCAAGTCTAATAGGCCTTGACTTCCCATGACCCTGCCATTTTATGCACTTAGGCAAACATTTCCCAACTTGCTAATCTCTTGTACTTCATGATCACCTAAAATTTATTTTTCTACAAGATCAAATCAATTCTGAAACTAACAGCTTCTCAATATTCTCTCTCCTTGGACACTCCCTCCACTCTGAGAAGGTAGAAGGTAGACAGGAGATATCCCAGATTCTCCACTATTTACAAAAATTAGCTTAGATTTCTCAAGTGGAAATTGAAACAAATAGTGCTTTTACTATATTTCTCGCTCTTCTGTTTTAAGGGATTTTTTTCACTTTTATATTCTTAGAGCTTCATACAGTGTCTTGCATATCTCAATAAATATTAATTGAATTGATTCATAAACATTAAAGCACTATGTGGTAGGAATGCAAATTAGTATTATATATTAAATCTTACTTTTATATGACTTTCTGCTTTAGGAGATAAGATATTAAATTTGAAAGGGGTCTCTTGATTTAGTTAAAATTTTAAATGGAGATTTATTGTAAATATTAATAGACAATATTTATATAATATTTTAAATGTGCAAAGGATTTTATAACATTTGAAGCTCACAACAAGCCTATTCCATATGTGTTATTATTCCCATTTTATCAAGGGGTAAAATGAGACAAAAGGAGTTTAAGAGACTTGACCATGGTTCCATAGACAGAAAGTATAAAAGGCCAGAATTAAACTCAGGTCGTTCCTCCTGACACTAGGTTCTAGCACTATTTTTCATTGTGTCACGTAGCTGCCTCTATAAAATAATTAAAATAATAAATTATGTCAGACTGTTAGCTCATGATTGTATCTGATTAGCTTTTTCAAATGTGATCATAAGTTATTCTCTACCTATCTGGAAATTTATGGGCTTGTTTTTGTTTTTCTCAGTTGAGTTTTCCATACTCATAGTAAATCATAATATGGTTTTCCCAATGTCTACTATCAGAAATATATCATTAGTCTCAGGGGAATGAAATGGAAGATGAATTAAAAACTCTAAGAAGCCTTTGATAACCCCTTCCCAGTCAGCTATGGGCAAGTTTAATTTTCTATTGAGCTAGCTTTAATTGAACTGCATTAACATATTTTCTATCACTTAAATCAAAACTTCCTCAAACTTCAATGAAGTTTTATTCCTAGAAATATGAAACCTTTGCATCTCTAAATAGAGAAATTTTCTCTAAAATCTCAACATACTTAATGTTTGTCATTGATTTGGTGTCTTTAATCTAGGAATCATATCTACTCCAGTTAAGCATTTAGAATATGAAGCCATTGTTGAAAGATGAATGAATCCTTTTTTTTTACTCAATACAGCATCTCATTTTACTTTATTCAATATTCTTTTGCATTTATTTATCATAAATTCATAAAACTAAAGATTATTGAAGCTGTAAAGCATATTATAAATCTCATAAAGTAGAACTAACTCATTTACATACAGATAGGGAAACTGAGACTTGCAAAGGCAAAAGGAATTTATTTTTAACCTTTATTTGTCACTAATATTCCTAGTGAAAAATTTGCTTCACTTTATTATAGATTTAATATAAAATTATTAATATGTAAGTAAATTTAATATAAATTATAAAAACATAATCTTGAGCATTATTTTTAAAATAAATATTCCATTAGAATCCTTTTCATGGTGAATTAAAATAACTTTTTGCTTACTTTTTCTTTAGCAGCATCTATTGCCCTATATGATCTTGAAAATCAAATGGATGTTTGTAATTCTCTTTAAATTTCTAAAGAATTTATTGATATAGATTCTCCAAGACACATTTTCATTAATTCCTTTTTTAGAGTCAATGATTAAATGCTTTAAAGAATAATGAAGAAATCATTATTTTTTATCCTTTATTTTCTAAGAAAACCAATGATATCATGATAAGTTATGACTTGCATGCAAATTGGTCTTTAGTGAGACTGATTTGTACGAAATCACAAAATAGTGAATAGAAAGTTAGACCTACATTCAGGAACATCTGAATTCAAATGCTGACTTGAGACACTTATAAGCTTTTTGCTGCTGGGCCTGTTATTTGTTATTTCTTTTTTTCCTCAGCTTCTTTACCTATAAACATGAGACAATCCAAATTGATTCCTAAGTCATCTTCCAGGTCTAAATAAAACTATGATCCTCTGACCATGTATCTACCTTTTTGCTTTTATATTCAAAAGTGATTGGAAATTAGACATTTTTACTTGGGATAGAGAATAGAAAACCTTATTCTTCAAAATGTGTTTCTTATAATAAGCTTTTTCCTTACTCCCTTACATTTATTTACTCTTGAAAGAAAATATTCAAACTTCCATTAATAGAGTTCTTCATTCCTTAGCCATACAAAGCAAAAAAAAATGTATTCCCTAATAAATGACAGCTCTAAATAGTTTGGGTCTGTGTTATTAACTAGCTATTATAGTAAACGTTGAAGTATATGTTATGATTATTTATTCAAGAGAGTCATAAATCAAAATAAAGTCATTTCTTATTTTGTAGGAAACATGGAAATATTAATAATGTTCCCTCCCCCACAGTGTGTATTTTTGGACACCACTCTACTGTAATCACTGGAAATTGCCAGTAAAATAAATGACAAATTGAATTGTCTTATTATGTCTGTAATGTATCAATGTACTTTTGACACATTTTAGGGAATTCCAATGTCACTAACAGGAAGAATGGCTAGAATTATAGTGTTAGACTATGAAGTGGATTTATTAATGTGAAACTTATTATTTCATTTAAATTGCATCATATGAAATGGCACATTTAATACCTAATATGCAGTGACTCATCCCTAGTGGAAATAGATCACAGCAGTCATCCTATTCATTGGGATCTCCTCTCAAAGCCTAAGATAGAAAAGTCTCTTTAGAAAGAATCACCACTTAAAATTTGAGAATCTTTGTTCTTTTAAGCATATGCATCTGTTAACATTTATGAGTTAGATGCCCTGATTTCTATCAAACCCATAAAGACCTACTGAAAGTCGTCGCCATGTTACAGTGAAACCTAAATTGTAGTCTACCTTGACTGTTAGTGTGCCTTGTAAATTTAAACCATATTGCTTTGGTCAAATTTCCAGCTGTTAAAACACAGATAATGAAAAGACAGCATAAATAGTGCCCGATGTTCTCCATGTAGTTAAACCATACCCTCACCCATTACATGAACTATAAAAGGCGATTGCTTTGGGATCACTGACAATGTCATAATGATTCACTTTTTTTCGTTAGTTTGTCAAATTCCTTTCTATGAAAGACAATTATATCATTTCCTATTTAAACATTTTAAGAGAGCAGTCATTGAATTAAGGATATAGTTTAAGATTTATAGGAAACCTTCCACATGATATATAATTATAATTGAATTGGTAATCAGCTAAATATTTAAGACATTTCAAATTTGACCAAAGACAAAGAGCATGATTAGGAAAATTTCTTTCAGGTTTATATAAACAATAATGTCTACCTTACCAAAAGGTGTTTCATATTTTTCTCCTAGGATGGAAATAATTGCACTCTTGACTTTTTTTGCACTTTTCACTCTATTATATACTTTATTTTCTGTCTTTATTTTATTAGATTACAAACTCTCTGAAGTCAAGAGACTCCATTTTAATTGATTCATAACAAGAGGACAACTGAAAGGCAATTAGTCTAACCTCTATTTGGCAGATAAGAAAATTGAAGCAAAGGTTTTGAGTCCAGGCCTTCTGAGTCCAAATTCATGCTTTTATTTATATTGTTATACTAGGCATCATCCTTATCCCCATCAGTCTCTCTCACCTCCATATCCAATATTTTGTCAAGCTCTTTCAATTTATCTTCAAAACATTTCTCTTATATGCTCCATTCTCTGTTTCTCTCTTTTTTGACACTGTCACCACCATGTTAACTATTATTATATTATCATTCTGTTAACAAATTTTAAGTCACTAGTCATACAAAAATAGCCAATGCGTCTCATTTGATTCATGGGCTAGAGTTGCTGACCCCTAATCCAGATGTAGTTTCATGAGATAAGCTTTGCATTGATTTATCACTGTTATATGTGTCTAACAGAGATACTGAAAATGGATAAGGAGTTGGGCCCAATATATTAAACAGAAGCAAGCAGTAAGGCAAAAGTGCATTCACCCAGTGCATTCAATCACAAAATTTTCCTTAAAAACAACAACAATAAGTCATTTTAGCACCATTTTAACAAGATTGTAATGGCTTTTATCTTATGGACCATAGAAAAGCACATCTCTTGTTCATTCACAGGAAAATGCAGAAATATATGGGGATAACAATTGACTACAACATACTGCCAATGATAACTTTTGTGCAGGAAGTGGCATAAAATTAATCCAACAAGTTCATGATTATAAAAGTGATCCAGTCAAATGAACAAAGGATAGCATTAGGATAACTTCTGTTCTCTTGTGATATAAAAAAAGACTAAGAGGAAGAATTTCATCATATTGGATAAGTCTCTTTAGAAGAACTTATATAAGTATAAAAATATCTCATAAAAAGAAAGGCATGGATATATTCCATATACCCAAATGCAGGTAGTTCTCACAAAGACAAGTTCTAATATTCACTATAGCATGATCTCTTCATGTTTTAGCATATGAGATTTTTTATGTAATTTTAATTGTTATGGGTTTTCCCATACAATTGAAATTTTGTATAAAATCACATTTATAGAAAATGTGAAAATCCATTTAATCTGCCTCTCAATTTACTTTATATTACAACCATGGTAAATCCAAGAGAGAAAGTTATTTTTCATCAGAAGTGTGATCTATTATGTAGTCAGGTAAATAAAAATTGTGACTTTTAACTGTTTAACAGTGAACCCAGGATCATATTAGCATTACCCATCTCAAATACACACCAGTGTTCTCTTAAATCTCAAATGTGTCAAAATATATTTCATCTACACAAGGAAAAAGGGAAAAAAAATGAAGCCCATAGCTGCTTAAAAATACTTGGATATATTACAGGTTGATATGGTCTTTTATCTAATTGGCCTCTTTTTTTAAAACCCTTACCTTCTGTCTTGGAGCCAATACTTGTATTGGCTCCAGGGCAGAAGGGTGGTAAGGGGTAGGCAATGGGGATTAAGTGACTTGCCCAGGGTCACATGGCTAGGAAATGTCTGAGGCCAGATTTGAACCTAGGACCTCCCATCTCTAGGCCTGGCTCTCAATCCACTGAGCCACCCACCTGCCCCCTAATTGGCCTCATTTTAAAAAAAATATTTATTGAATTTCTGATCACTGTGCTAGATGCTGAATTGACATGTTTCCATCTCCAACTAAAATTATTTATAATAACTCAATTATGAGAATTTTTGTGGTAGTTGTAGGTATGGATTTGGGGTAAGATAACTAAACACCCATCTTTGAATTGGACTGGAAGCCAACCTCATGGAACTCTGAGAAAATTCTGTTTGGGAGGGGCCAGTAAAGGAAGGAGTTTGGTGAAAATTCTGAAGATTCTAAACTGCCAACCTCCAACTGCGAAAAACTCCTGAGAGGTCATTCAAGCTCTCCAGTGGGCTTAGGGGTGGTTGGTTGTGGGTGGCTGGGAGGATCTGGACAGGAATTGAGCTCTTCTGAACAAAAAATTCAGGGGTAACCTGGAGATTTCAACAGCAAAACCTTTCTACTGAATTCATTGCCAATGAAGAAGAAACCAAAAGAGTTATGTTCCATAATTGGCCTTAATGCCTGGACTCAGGAGGGAGCAGGCAATTGGGGGACCCTTCTCAGATCCCTCTTATACCCCTTCCTTCCAGTTATTCCCCTGTTTGTTAGATAGTGTTAAGGATAGGATATTGTGAGGGGATGGAGAGTCAGTTTCTGAGTCAAAACTACAGAAGAAGCCAGAACTGCTCTCTTGTTGTGGGGTTCAGAGTTGATAGAGAAGTTATCCCTGTACCCGCCTTCCTTATAAATCCTCAAACATCCCTCACCCTGTTATCCTGAATTCCCTCAGCCTCATAAATAAAGCTTTATTAGTTGATTAGTGGTAGTTTGGGGATTGTTACTTTGTGGGGAGGAAGACTGATCTTGTGGCTGAAGGGAAGATGAATACCAAATGCCACCTTGAAGGGCGAAGCCACTAGAGCGTAGAAGTGGGGAGGTTTGTCTGTAGTGCTGGCTCAGAGGGTGGAATCTAACCCATTAGGGTCACCACTGAACCCCAACACCTTCCTTCAACATCCCCACTATAGCTTTGCCATCTGGGAACCTTTTGGAGTTTATTCCCTCACAGGTCTTTCCTGGGATGGGGGTCAGTGAATAGCTGATCTGGCCCATTGAAAGCTAACAAGGGGGGAGTCTAGATAATCCCCATTTACCATCAATACCCCCCACATACATAGTAAAAATAAAAGCTGAAATTTTAGTGGGTTCTCGTGTTTTTATTTTGCCACAAAAAATAAACATGAGGAATTCAAACATGCAAAAGCTTGTATGAAATGATAGAGAAAAATAAGCAGAAATAATAAAAAAATGTACAATGAAAACAGTAATTAGGCAAAATCACAGTAAAAGGCAGATGAAGTCAGACCAATTACAATAGTAATAGTGGTCTCAGAGAACAACAAATGAAACATACTTTCTTCCTCTGGGTAGGATAGGGTGGTATAAGTACAGAATACTATGTGTATTGTTAAGCATGCTTGTTTTTTTTATTGGTTTAGTTTAATAAGGGAAAAGTCAAAGTTTATTGGGGAATGAATGTGACATTTTAAAACAAAAGTCACTAAAATCTTATTTTTTTCGTCTTTCAATTTAGTGACATTTTACTTTCAAAATGAGTAAAAAGTAATATGATATAAAAATGGAATTGTCCAACTGATCAAGAGAATAAAAAGGATGTCACTAAAATAACAGCAAATAAGTGTCATCCTAGATTCATTTCTTTGACTGATTTTGGTAACTGATGCTTCTTAAAAACAGATAGAAGAATTTTATTTTCATAATTAGTATGTCAAAGTTAAAGTCAAAACTTTCTTTTTTGAAATTACAAGATGTTAAGTAAATAAATGGCGTGATTGGGCTTTCCTTAATGTCTATACAATAAATTGAGGCCTTTATTGATTTTTCAACATTTATTCTACATTTGCCCATAGAATAATCACTTGATTACTACCAAATTAGACTAGTGGCAAAATAATTATTTAAAATGAAAGTTACACAAAGCTGGTTTAATATTAGGAAAACTCTCAGCACTGTTGACCATATCAATAATGAAACTAACAGAAATCACATGATTATCTCAATGGATGAAGAAAGTCTTTGACAAAATGCAGCACCCATTCCTATTAAAAACACTAGAGGGGGCAGCTGGGTAGCTCAGTGGATTAAGAATCAGACCTAGAGACAGGAGGTCCTAGTTTCAAATCAGGCCTCAGACACTTCCCAGCTGTGACCCTGAGCAAGTCATTTGATCCCCATTGTCCACCCTTACCACTCTTCTACCAAGGAGCCAATGCACAGAAGTTAAGGGTTAAAAAAAACCACAAGAAAGCATAGAAATAAAAGAGCCTTCCTTAAAATAATAAATAATATTTATCTAAAACTATCAAGTCTTATTTGCAATGGGAATAAGTTACAAGCCTTGCAAATAAGATCAGGAATGAATCAAGGATTCTCATTATCACCCATATTATTTAATATTGTACTAGAAATTCTAGCTTCAGCAAAAAAGAGAAGTAAAAGAAATTGAAGGAGTTAAAATAGGCAATGAAGAAACAATCATATTGCTCTTTATGGATGATATGATGCTATACTTAGAGTATCCTAGAAAATCAACTAAAATACTAGTTGAAATGATTAATAATTTCAGCAAAGTTGTCATATGCAAAACAAACCCACATAAATCAGCATTTTTATATCTTGCCAAAAAATCCCATTAAAAAGATTTAAAAAGACAAATTCCATTTAAAATCACTCCAGAGGGGACAGCTAGGTGACTCAGTGGATTGAGAGCCAAGCCTAGAGATGGGAGGTCCTAGGTTCAAATTTTGCCTCACACACTTCCTAGCTGTGTGACCCTGGGCAAGTCACTTGACCCCCATTGCCTACGCCTTACCACTCTTCTGACTTGGAACCAATACTGAATATTGATTCCAAGACGGAAGGTAAGTGTTCTAAAATAAGTAATTCAATTCAATTCAATTCAATTCAATCACTCCAGACAGTATAAAATACTTGGAAATCTATTTGCCAAGACAAATGAAAGAATTATTTGAACATAATTACAAAACACTTTTCACACAAATAAAGTTATATCTAAACAGTTGGTAAAACATTAGTTGCTCAGTTAATATAATAAAAATGACAATCCTACCTAAATTATTCAACTTATTCAGTGTCATACCAAACTATCAAAAAACAAAATTCAACTGGAAAAACAAAATATCAAGAATATCAAGGGAACTAATGAAAAAAATGTGAAAGATGGTGGCCTAGTGGAAACAGATCTTAAACTGTACTATAAAGCAGCAATCATCCAAACAATCTAGTATTGGCTAAAAAATAGAAGGGCAGAGCACTAGAATAGATTAGGTGTAAGAGATCTTAGCAATCTTATGTATAAAGAACCCAAAGATCCCACTTTTTAGGATAAAAATTCACTATTTGACAAAAACTACTGAGAAAATTAGAAAACAGTATGACAAAGACTAGATTTATATCAATAACTCACATCCTGTGCCAAGATAAGGTTAAAATGGGTATATAATTTGTATGTGAAGGGTGATATAAGTAAATCAGTCAAACATCAAATAGTAAACCTGTCAGATCTATGGAGAAGGGAAGAATTTCTGACCAAACAAGAGATAGTAAACATTATAAGATATAAATGAATAATTTTGATCATATTAAATTAAAAAGGTTTTGTACAAACAAAACCAATACAACCAAGATTAGAAGGGAAACAACAAACTGGAAAAATTATAACAAATTTATCTGAAAAAGGTCTCATTTCACAAATATATAAAGACCTAAAATTATGCATTATTCCCCAATTAACAAATGGCCAAAGGATATAAGTAGGACTTTTTTAGATGAAGAAACTAAGAGTCCCTCTTGATTAAAGAAATGCAAATTAATGCAGTTCTGTGGTACTAATTCACACCTCTCACATTAGCCAATATGGGCAATTTTGAATTGTGACAAAAGGGTTATAAAACAGTGCCTACCCTTTGATCCAGTAATACCAGTACTAAGTCTGGAACCAAACAGATTTAAAAATTAGAAAGGACTTGCTTGTACAAAAATATTTATGACTGCTCTTTTTGTGGTGGCAAAGAATTAGAAACTAAAGGGATATCCATAAATTGGAGGATGGCTGAACAAATTGTGGTATTTAATGGCAATGGTATACTATTGTGGTATAAGGAATAAGAAACAGTATATTTTCAAAAAGAGCTGAAAAGATTTACATGAACTGATGCAGAGTGCAACAAGTAGAGCCAGGAAAATGTTATACATAATAACTACAATATCATGGAATTATCAAATGTGATAGACAGCTACAATCAGCAATATAATGATTCAGAAAATTTCTAAGGGACTTACGAAAAAGAATGTTATCCACCTGTAGGGAAAGAACATTTGGAATAGTAATTCAGATGAAAGTGTGCAATTTTTTACTTGTTTATTTGGCTATATGTTTGGGGGGGGTCTGGTTTTATAAGATTATTCAGTTACAAAAATAAATAATATAGAAATATGTTTTGTGTGACAATACATGAATAACCCAGATGGAATTGTTTGCCATCTCAAGGAATGGGGAGAGAAGAAAGGAGAGAGACAATTTGGACCATATAACTTCATAAAACATTTATGGAAATTTGTTATTGCATGTAATTGGTAAAAAAATAATTAAAAATTTTAAAAAATGTAAGTTACAATTATTTGTTTTGCTTGGGCTTTTAAGTCACTTTTGATGACAGAAACCTTTTTTTTATAAAATTTCACTATTTAATATTTTCTAATTCTTATAGCCTATATTGTAAAGATGACCTATTATCCTTGTGAACTCATTTTACTTTGTCATTTAGTAAGTAATGTGCTAGAATTTATTATTCCTATTATTTGTCATTGTCAGTATTATCAAAATTCTAAGGAAATGTGCTTAAAAATTAAAACTGTACCACATATAAATCTTGTGATTTTTTTAATAGTGACTTGGAAGATTACATGCCATATCCCCATTACCTAACACAGTCTTGCACACAGTAGGTGTTTAATTAATGTTTGTTAAAATCGTTGTATTATCAGTACTGACTGTAACAAGCTTTTTTTTTTCAGTTTTTTGTTGTTGTTGAATTTCTCTTTAAGAAATGATATAGGATTATAAGTTATAAAACTTACCAATTAATATTGGTAAAGAAAATTTCCATACCTGTCGAATAATTTAAAAAAAGAAAACAAATTGCCTATAACAATTATGCATAATCAAGCAAAAGAAACTCCCACTTTGGTCATGTCAAAAACTCCGTATCATGCTGAAATCTTAAGTTCATCACCACTTTCTGAGGAGGGGGTATATTACACCACTGGTCATCTGGACTTATGATTTGTCATTATATGAATCATAGCTCTTAAGACTTTCAGAGTGCTTTGTTTTTGCACTACTCTTGCTATTTAATGTTTTCCCTGTTCTCATCATTTCACTGCATTTCATGCATCTTGCGCATTTTGCACTGAATCAGTTGATATGAAACTTCCCATTTTTCACTGAAACTGACCTTTTCATAATGTCTTATGTCATGATATTTTTATTACATTCATATACTACAATTTGCAAAGCTATTCATCAATTTATATACATCCTCATTAGTTTCAGTGGTATTAATTTTCATAACTACTTTTCTAAACTATTTGTTTAGTCTATAATGTGGTTGACATACTTGATGAGAATTCTTTGAAAATGAGTGGTATGAACAGAAAAAACCTTTCTGTGGTTACAGGCGTTAAATAGGAACTGATAGAGAGAAACATTTTCATGAATGTCTTTATTTTTAATAGTACTGAATTTGCACTGAAGCCAGACATTAATAGTGAAATATTTGCAAGCAAGATTTTATTTCAAGTAAATATTTAAATTTTCGGGCAGTAATGACTCTCTTATGCATTTTCTGTGGTCTTCCACTTCAATTTTTTCTCTTCAAAATAATGAAGACATAGTCACGTTTTTTTCCTAAAATGTTTTTGGAAATGTTTGATATTTAGAACGCCAATCCATGACTGGAAAATAAAAAAAATATATTTTGATATGACAGAATTCCCAATTGACTTAGAATTTATGGTTGTTAATTGATTTAAATAGAATCTCTACAATGAAACCTTCCATATCTAACTTCCCAATTTCATTTTTAAAAAAATTCTGTATTTAGTTTACTAAAGATTTTTCTCTCATCAAAGTTTTGTTTCTATATACCAAGCATTAATTTGGGGTCTAGGAATTCCTCATCTGTCCTTGGATAGATTTCAGTGGATGCATAAACTTTAATAATATATAATTTTTTTCTACTAATCTCTAACTGAAGTTTAAAATTTCTTTCCATTTATTATATACATTAAAAACATTCAGAAAATTCATAGACTCCAACAGATTGCCCAGGTGTCTGTGACACAATAAGATTAAGAAACCCTGCTTTAGATAATATGTGCTAATGTATTTCAGGAGGCTATAATGTCATCTGATTTTCTAGACCTCCATTGATTCTCTTTCTTCTATCTGTTTAACAAATAGAAGGACTTGATTACTTAGTTCTCTTTAATTGCATATGTTTCTGGGATAGATCTTTCTGAACATGTGACAAAACAAGTGTGGACTAATGAAAGACTTCAGTTTATTTACCAGGATCTATGAAGACTTAACTATAGAACTGATTTTATTCTCTTCATCAGTGACCATTGCATTGCAAATAAATACACTGTTCAAAAAATGCTTTCTAGGAAATGGAACTATTGTTTGAACTAGGTGACAAATTGTCTGAAAAACCTAGTTATAATTATACTTATATAATTATAATATATTTTATGGTTTTCTTTCCAGGGTTATCAATTTCAGTTGGAAACACACAGATTTGAGAGAGGAAGAGGCAGATGTCCTTTCGATCCCAACTCTTCTTATACATCTACTTTAATTGGTAATTATCTTTGTCCTAATGTTCAAGATACTGTCAGGACATATTTTTACAAGGATATTGCTGGCATTCATATTAGATTTCAGCCAGTGGTAATTTCAGCAAAATATGAAGTTGTATTGATTGTGCCATTCTGAAAACATAATTGACTTTCACATAGTAGCTGATACATGAATAATTTCTTAATTATAAAAATATATAAAAATAATTAAACTATATAAAACATTCATTTTTACTTTATTATTAAATTCAGTTTCCATGAAGGGAAGAAAATAGTTTAATTTGTATGTACTTCCTAAAACATTTGCTAAAGATTTGATTTTTGACTTCAGTTTTGTTATATTCCATTTCTTCTGTTTTATCTGCTTTTAGTTAGATCATTTAAAATGTTAATATTTCAATTTATTACTTTGTCTCTTAAATTATATCATTCAATCATGACAGGTTGACCTGTAGTCACTGTAGATTTTTTTTTTCCTACTGAGACCTGTGATTTCATAAATAAATCTTGGTGAGAAAATTCTCTCTCCCACCAGGGAAAATCAGCATCCATTTTGCAATTGATAATCTTAGTGACTTGCCTGGGGGCAATGAAAGGTTGAGTGATTTGCCATAGGTCACACAACCAATGTATAGGAGAAACTGGAATAGACTCCCGGCCTTCCTGACTTCATGGACAACTAACTATCCACTATGTATTACTCTTTCTGGATATTTTATTTCTGTTTTACTATTTTCTCCCAAGTTAGGGAAAATGTAAGCCTGTACCTGTAATAATCAAATCAAACAATCCTAGATTTATAAAGGACCTCATAGGTCATCTAATTTAAATAACATATTAATTATAATATATCTTTACAATGTTATATAATATGGTTTTAAACTTGATTTTTCTTCTTCAAAACATTAAAGCATAAAATAATTTTTCTCTAATTTCAGTATTATTTAGAACTATAATTACACATTTGCAACCCAGTACAGTGATGATAAAGATAAATTAATGAAGTTCTCAGCTAAAAATGAAGGTAGCACCACTTTACATCTTATTCAACAGAGGTGTTAAGAGAGATACTATGGTCATTCTAAGTTTCCTTACCTTCATATAATTGGTTGTAAGTAATTTTGAAATGTATTACTAAATTACAAAAATTTAAAATTATATATAAAAGTAGGATTCTGTAATAAAACAAAGCTATGAAACCAAAATGAAAACAGAGCTAGAATTATGTATGATTCCAAAAGTTTTTTTTTCTTTAATTAAACTTCTTCATTCTTTTCTGTCACTTTAGGGGTGATATTTCATAAATAAAATATTTAAATAGTAAAAATATCCTATGCCACAATTATGTACTTGCATGGTGGAAATAATATAATAACATAAAACTTGAAGTCAGAAAATATGGTTTTAAATTCTACTTTTACAAATCATAAGCATTATAATACATGGCAAAAAACCTTTATATTTGTGAAATTTACCTCTACAGTCTATTAAATGGAGATAATGATATTTACCTCAGGGTTGTGAGCAAAAGTCAATGTAATTATTAAGCATTATTTTAAAAAGGGCACTCAAATGTAAGCTATTGAAAGGGATTTCAATCAAGGGCAGAGTTAGTTCAAAAAGAAATTTCATAAAGATTATGGAGTAGGGATTAGAGATAGCAAACCAGCTGAACTCCCTTTGCATCTCCCTCCAAACAATTTAAAAATAACTCCTCAAATCAAATTTTGGAGCATCAGAACCAACCAAAATCTGGATGAAACATTTTTTTCTCAACTAAGGAAAGTTAGGAGATCTGTAGAAGAGGTCACTTAGAATGAGGTAAAGGGCTATCTAAGACGGATTCATATGTTGGCAGCAATTGTGGCAAGCCTTTTAAAGTTGGCAGAAACAGCAGCAGTTTCAAGAATTGCTAACCCAAATAAGATAAGGGTTTCAGAAAACTGATCAGATAGAGAATATTTGGGGTCTCTTTCCTGGCACTCAGTACAAGTGGCACTTATCAGAAACTCTCTTTGTCCATATGCACAGTGCTCTGAGTCACAGTTCCTAGGCAGAGAAAAGTACTCATGATCAGTCACAAGAGCACAGGGCCCCTGGACACAATTTTAGGTCCAAGAGGAATACTAGTGCTTGTGACTTCAAGTTAGAAAGCACCTTTCTGGGGAAAGATCACAGTGCAGACTAGGAGGGCATCTTCCCCCCAGAACATACCACCTTGAAAGGAATCAAAATTTGTAAACTCTCAGAAATAACTCTAAAAAAATCATTACAAAGAAGGTTGACACATGTAACAGGGCTTTCCCCCACTAGTTGAGAAGAATATAAGTTTAACATAAAGTTCAAATTCAAGAAATAATCTAGAAAGAAGAGCAAATAGAAAAAAAGAAACAACTATAAAAGCTGCTAAGATGGCAAGAAAGACCAGGACATGAATCTAAAAGGCAATAACATGAAAACAACTACAAGGAAAGCCTTGAAATGAATTATAAATTGGCCACAAGCAATGAGGATTCCTGGAAAATTAAAGAAAGAGTTGAATCATAGAGAAAAAACTGAGAAGAGAAATGAGAGTAATTGAAGAAAATTATGAAAAGGAAATTTATAGTTTTGTAAAAGAGGTACAAAATACTGATGGAAACAATACATTATTAAAAATAATTGTGGTAACTGTGAAATAGGCATAAAATTCACTGAAGAAAAGAACTTCTTAAAAAGCATTGGCCAAATTGGGAAAAAAATGAAGTACAAAATTTCACAGAAGAAAATAATTCCTTAAAAATTAGAATTGAGCAAGTGAAAAATCATGATTCTATGAGATTCAATAAACAATAAAAGAAAAGAAAAATGTGAACTACCTCACAGGAAAAAAAGAAAGGATCTTGGAAAGAAATTGAGGAGAGATAATCTAAAAATTATTTGACTACTTGAAATTTATGATTAATAAAGCCTTGAAATCATATTTCAAGAAATTATTGAGGAAAACTGTCAATATCTTAGATCCAGAGAATTAAATAGAAATCAAAATAATTCACCAATCACTTGCTGAAAGATATGCCAGAACGAAAATTTCAGAAGTATTTTATCTAAATTCCAGAACTCCAAGGTCAATCAGGCAGAAAGAAACAATTAAAACAGTAGATTTAGTGGCATCATATTAAAGGAGTGGGGGAAAGATTATAGTATTATAACCAAGAATCATCCATCCAGCAAAACTGAGTATAATCCTTCTGGAGAAAAATGAGCATTTAATTGGATAGAAGATATTCAGGCATTCATGATGAAAAGATCAGAGTTGAATGGAAAATTTGAAATGAAATACAAGAATAAAGAGAAATATAAGAAGGTAAAATTGAAAGAGTAATCATAAGAGGCTGTAACATGAAGATGGCAGAGTGGAATTCCTGCAAGATACAGGGTCAAACCTCAACCCAGAATTCCAGGGGCCCCCCCCGGAGGACTCTGGGTGAGAGGGTAGTTAAGACAGTTGGTTCCTGGGGGGTTGAGGTGAGCAGATCACTCTGCTTGCTGATCCCAGTTATTGATTGCTTTGGAGGCCATTGTGGCAAAAGCCATTTTGGTTCTTCTCTGCAGTTTGCCTGTTTAGCTGAATTAGACCTTTTCTGCAATACCATTTTGTTACCATTTAGTTATTTTAGATATTAGGAGTGATAATTATAGGCTTTGAGGGCAAACTAGTTATAAAGTCTCCCACTCGCTCCTGAGGGGGGAGGGGATGTTTTTACCTAACAGTTCAGGGCTTCCCAGATCTTATCCTAATCCTTGAAAAACCTTCCTTTCCTTCTCCTTCCTCTTTTATCAGTAAAACTTCATCTTTGGGTAACTTTGCCTGGCTATTATTTTGGGGATACTCACAACCTCCATAAAGCTTGATTCTTTTCAGTTGCCAACCCAAGAAGTCAGATACTCGTTCTGTCCCTGATAGCTACTAGACATCAAGCTTCTCCTATCTTCCCTAGAAAAACCTGTGGGGAAATAAGTTGAGAAAGTAAACATCTTAAGGAGAATAGCTTTGCCTAGCCTTCCCAGGAATTATCTGATCAACCTCCATTTCCAACTGATTTCTAACTGCTGGTTGGGAGGGGGGAGAAGGAACACTGAGCCAGTTTATGGCTCTTCCTCTTCACTCAAGCCTGTCAGGGGGGAGAAGTGAGTCCAGCTGCTACAGATATCTGGCCATCACTTCAGCTTCCCAAATATCTCTGTTAAAATGAACATAACAGGGACTCAATTTGTTTAATTGTTCAAATTCCTATAGTACAAGATGGTATATATAACTTCTAAGAACTTTATTATTAACAGGTCAGTTAAAAGGAATTTGCATAGGCAGAAGGCAAGGGTATGCATCAACAATGTTGAAATAATGTCCAAAAAGTGAAGGAGTGAGAAAGAGATGTAGAGAGAAGGAAGATTTATTTTTAATTTAATTTTATTGATTAATTAAGAACATTTTCCCATGGTTACATGATTCATAATCTTTCCCTCCCCTTCTCTCACCCCACTCCCATAGCCAATACACAATTCTACTGGGTTTTACATGTGTCATTGATCAAGACCTATTTCTATTTTATTGATATTTGCACTAGAGTGATCATTTATAGTCTGCATGCCTAATCACATCCCCATTGATCCATGTGGTCAAGCAATTGTTTTTCTTCTGTGTTTCTGCTCCCACAGTTCTTCCTCTTGATGTGGATAGTGTTCTTTCTCATAAGTCCCTCAGAAATATTTTGGATGATTGCATTGCTGCTAGTAGAAAAGTCTATTACAATAGATTGTACCACAGTGTATTCTTCTCTGTGTATAAGGTTCTGAAGGGAGATTTAGAATGGAGAAAATTATCTCATTGAAAATAAGTGTGCAAAGATGAGCTTTTACAGTGGAGGAGAAAATGAGAGAGTACTGATACTTGAACATTATTCTCATTAGAATTAGATTAAAAAGGGAAATATATACAAATATATATTTACATGATAAATTATGTATAGATATCTATCTTACCTATTATGAAAAGGGAGGAATAAAAAACAGCAGGCTGGATTAATGGACCCAAATATCAGAAGCAAAACAGATTTTTTAAAGTGTGACAGGAAAAAGAGATGAGGGAGGAGGGGTAGAAGAATCAATAGAAAAAAATAGGGTAGAGGAAAATACACACTTTGTAGTTATTACAGGGAATGTAAATAACACCCATAAAATGGAAGCAGATAGCAGATGGATTAGAAACCTGTACCCAGCAAAATATTTTGTTTGCAGGAGGGAAACTTGAAACTGAAAACATACAAATAATTAAAATAAAGGGCTGGAGCAGAATCTAATATGCTTAAGATGAAATTTTTTTTAAAAAAAGAGAGATAGCAAACAATCTCAGCCAAAGCAAAAGGAAAAATAGCCCTTATTAAAGGAGATAATCAGCAAAACTACATATTTAAATGTATTTGTCATATTAAAATATCCATATAATTTTCTCCTTCTTTAACCCGCACCCCATCAGAGTAGGCATCATTTGACAAATATATATTCGTCAAATTTTACATATATATGTAAGGTATATGTTTATATTTATAAATTCTTTTGAGGTGGACACACATGCCATTCTTCAAACAATATTTTAATGACTGCATATAATGTTCTCTTTGTTCTGCTTCTTCTACTCCTCATAACTTCATGTAGATTTTCTATGTTTTTTTTATTAAAATCTTCATCATTTCTTATGGTACAATAATGTTCCATCACAATTGTATGCCACTGCTTAGCCACTCTCAAATTATTTCTTCAAATTATAGTTATTTGTTACCACAGAGTTGTTATAAATATTTTAGAACATATGAGTTCTTTTCATTTTCCCCTGATCACTTTAAGAAATAAATCTAATGGTGATATTTCTGGCTTAAAAGATTCTTAGTTTTATTACTCTGGGTATAATTCCACATTGTTCTACAGAATGGTTGGATCTGTTCATAATTCTACCAACAAAGCCACTATCCCTAAAGAACTTTTGTTCCATAGGATAATGCAAGGTAAAAACAGAAAATATCTTTTTTGTCTTGAATAAATATGCAGAATAAAATATGTAGAATAAAAATGCCTACTTTTTTTTACTTTTTTAATTTTAATTAAATTTTTATTTTAATTATTTTATTTTAATTACTCTGCACTCTAGTTCTAGAGATGAATAATAGGCTGTGTTTGATTGTACCTAGAGAAGTCATTCAGATTGTTCTCCAGAATGTTTGAAGCATTTTACAGTTCCACCAGCAGTGCTTTAGTGTCCTAATTTTTCTGGATCCCCTCCAACGTTTGTTATTTTGCCTTTTTATTATGTTAACCAATTCAAAGAGTGTGAGACATCTCAAAATTGTTTTGATTTGCATTTTTATAATTAATAATTTAGAGTATTTTCTCCACATAGATATAACTTTGATTTCTTTATCCATAAGTTCTTTGCTCATATTTTTGACCATTTATCAAGTGGGGAATGACCCATATTCTCAAAATAATCTATATTTAATATAGATATGAGATCTTTATCTGAGCACATAATTTAGCTGCCTGCTTTCCTTCTAATATTGGCCATATTAGTTTTATTCATACAAAATATTTTCAATTTAATATATTAAAATGATTCATTTTACATATGACAAGGCATTTTATCTCTTGCTTATTCATAAGTTCTTCTACTGTCCATAAATACCATAGGTCATGTGATCCCTGATGCTCAAATTTGCTTATATCTCCCTTTATGCCAAGGCTATGTATGTTTTTTTTAACACTTAATAATATTTATTTTTTGGAAAAGTTAACATGGTTACATGATTCATGCTGTTACTTTCTCCTTCACCCCCTGACCTCCCCCCCCCCCATAGCCGATGCTCATTTCCACTGGTTTTAACATGTGTCATTAATCAAGACCTATTTCCATATTGTTGATAGTTGCATTGGTGTGGTAGTTTTGAGTCTACATCCTCAATCATGTCCACCTCAACCCATATGTTCAAGCAGTTTTTCTTCTGTGTTTCAACTCCTGCAGTTCTTCATCTGAATGTGGGTAGCATTCTTTACCATAAATCCCTCAGAACTGTCCTGGGTAATTGCATTGCTGCTAGTACAGAAGTCCATTACATTCTATTTTACCACAGTGTATTGGTCTCTGTGTATAATGTTCTTCTGGCTTTGCTCCTTTCGCTCTGCATCAATTCCTGGAGGTCTTTCCAGTTCACATAGAATTCCTCCAGATGGAAAAGAAATAGTGTTCCATCACCAGCATATACCACAATTTGTTGAGCTATTCCTCAATTGAAGGGCATACCCTCATTTTCCAGTTTTTTTGCCACCACAAAAAGCACAGCTATAAATTTTTTTGTACAAGTCTGTTTAGCTATGATCTCTTTGGGGTACAAACCCAACAATGGTATGGCTGGATCAAAGGGCAGGCATTCTTTTATAGCCCTTTGAGCATAGTTCCAAATTGCCTTCCAGAATTGTTGGATCAATTCACAACTCCACCCGCAATGCATTAATGTCCCAATATTGCCACATCTCCTCCAACATTCATTACTCTCCCCTTCTATAATTTTAGCCAATCTGCTAGGTTTGAGGTGATATCTCAGAGTTGTTTTGATTTGCATTTCTCTAATTATTAGAGATTTAGAACACTTTCTCATGTGCTTGTTGATACTTTTCATTTCTTTATCTGAAAATTGCCTATTCATATCCCTTGCCCATTTATCAATTGGGGAATGGCTTGATTTTTATACAATTGATTTAACTCCTTGTATATTTGTATATATGGTTTTTAATCTTATCTTGGGAAATGGTTTAAGATATTGGACTAAATTTAGATTTTACCATATTGCTTTCCAGTTTTTCCAACAATTTACCAAATAATGAATGCTTATTCGCAAAACTTGAATCTTTACTTTTGGCAAACACAAATTTAATATAATGTTTATTGTAGTATTTTGCAAGTGTTGTTTTATGTCTGTATATCTATTCTATTCCAGTGATTTACATTTTGCTAAATGGTGATATAGACAATGAAGTAATATATATTTTTAATTACAGCCTTTCTCTTATAAAAGTCTCATTTCTCAGTCATATACTGAATACAGAACTAAGTCAAATTTATAAAAATAAAAGTCATTCGCCAATTGATAAAAGCTCAAGTCATATGAAAAGACATTTTTCAGAAGAATAAATCAAAACTAACGTAGCCAGACAAGCATTGTGCTGGAACCCTTCGGGGAGGAGGAAAGTCGGAAGACCAAAACAGACCTGGCGAAGATCTGCCGAAAATGAAACAAAAACAGTCGGAATGACATGGGCCCAGCTGGGGGAAGTTTCCCAGAACAGAGTCCGCTGGCATGAGATGGTTGCAGCCCTATGCTCCTAAGGAGTCAACAGGAATAATAATAATAAAATCTATAATGTGGGATTGATATTGCTGAGAGGGGTTTAAGCTGCAGCACAGAATTCCATAGTACCCTCCAGAACTCTAAGAGAGAGGGCAGTTAAAGGCAGTTGGAGTCCTGGTATAAAAAGCCAGGTCACCCTTCTTGCAGGGTCCTGATCCTGGGGCTGTCTCTTTGCTATTGGCTCTCAGCAGAGGGGTTCCTGAGGCTTGGCTCTGGGCTCTGGGCACACATACTATGTGGAGCTGCTGGAGCCATTCTGTCTTTGACAGCCAAAGCTGCTTTATTTTGTTAGACCTTCAAGCAAAATCACAGTCTACCTTAGTTTAACTATCTAGGTTTAGAAAGAAGAATATTTAGAGGCTTAGATAGGAGATCAGCCATTCCAGATACATTTCCTCCTTTGGGGGGGGAGGGGCTACTTATTTGACATAGCTGTTTTAGGTAGTTTCTCCTTACCTCCCAATCCTAAATCATTTTCCCTCCTTCCTTTTCCCAGATATCATTAAACCTTTATCATCTAGGAACTGTGTCTGGATACAGATAATTTGGGGAAATACTCACATCCCCCATTAGCCAAGTTCCTTTTACTAGTGGCTCTGAAGTTGATCCTAACCTCTGAGTCAGTGAATTGCTTCGAAGATATCAAGCTTCACCTATTCTATCCTGTGGGGAAATAATACAGAGAAAGGTATCATCATAAGGAGTTTAGCCTTTCCTCACTTACCATCTTGGCCCAGAAGGTACAAAGCTTGATTATCCACCATTACCAAGCTGTTAATTGACTTCCAACTGCTTAGAGGGAAGGGGGAGATGAAGGAGTACTCAGCAAGCTCCTACCCCTCCCATCCAGTCAAGGCTGCCTGTGTTTCTCCAAAGACCTGGGATTAGGGAGACATCAGAGTCACTGACTCCTGTCATCTTACAGTTTCCTTAATCCTACAATAATCATATGAAAAAATGTTCTAAATTACTATTGATTAGAGGAATACAAACTGAAACATCCCTAAAATCTATTAGGAATCACAAAAGCTGGAGAGAATGAGAGAAAATAGGTGTACTAACGAACTATTGGTGAATAGTTAATTAACCTAACCATTGTGCAGTACAATTTGGAATTATGCCAAAAAGACTATAGAAGATCCTTTTGTGGTTACAAAATATTGAAAATGGTTGGATGTCTTACCAGTTAGGGAATGGCTATACAAGTTGTAGCATAAGATTGTGTCTGAGTACTATTTTGCTATAGTAAATGATGGGAGTGGTTTCAGAAAAATAAATGTGGCATGATATATAAACTTATACAAAATAAATTAAAACCAAAATATTGTTATGCATAATAATAGCAATATTGTAATAATCAACTGTGAAAGATTTGGCTACTATGATTAATACAGTGATCCACTGCCATCATACGTGTGTAGAGTCTCGTTACCTCATGCCTCATTATTACGACAATGTGCTGGCATGTCTGCCTGATTCAACTTTCTTTCTGCTCCAATTCATCATCCATTCAGCCTTAAAAGTGATTTTAAAAAATAGTACACATCTGATCAAGTCTCCTACCTACTGAAAAAGCTCCAGTAGCTCCCTATTGCCTCCAGGAGTAAGTGCAAAATGTGACAAGATAGCAAAACAAGAGAAAGAAGTACAAGGCAAGTGCCTTGGCAGCAATGTTACAATGCCTGACATAAGTTCTACTTTTGTCAAAATATGCAACCACAATTCTCCTGCTATACTCTTTACTTTGAGGATGGATTAATATCCAACACATTTTGCCATTCACTAATATTTCATTTACTTCATGACTTTCCTAAATTCTCATATGGAAGTACTTCCTATCATTTTCTTCTATAACCCACCCTCAAGAGCAAGAATTGTGGAAAGAATCTTCCTAAGTGAATGCTAGTACCTTGGCTTCTTTTCCCCTTCCAGTTACGTTCATACCATATTCCTAAAACTAGCCAATACTGATCTCATCTTAATTTAATGCATATTTCTAATAATTCTTATCTCTGTACATCTCCTTTATTGTATAATTAATTTTTTGCATCATTATTTCATTTTTCAGAAGCATATATCTTTCTTCACTCTTCAGATTATGATTTCCTCAAGGGCAAGGAACATGTATGATACTTTTTTATGTAATTCATAATATTTAACATAATGGTTTACATATAAGGAACCATCTACATTTTGTTAAATGTATTAAATATTTATCAAAGTTATAAATCAATTTAGATTATACCTCACACTTATCAGAATTTCTGAAATGAAATTTTAATCTTTATTTTTTAAATCTATATTAGATTTATTTTTATGTTAAGATTCCGTGATCATGATCCTTCTTTTTAAATTAAACATACATTAAGATTTAATTTCTAAATTCCCTCTGGATCTCTTCCTGGATCTCTTCACCCATCCATTGAAAAGGAAGTCAATATGATACCCATTATACATATAAAATCATGCAAAACATATTTGCATATTAGCCACCTTGTAAAAAAATGAAATAAAATAAAACAAAAAAATTATAATCTGACCTTAGAAAGTCAGATTATTCTTTTTAAAAAGATTCCTTTTTTTCTGAGTCCTTCATTGCTTATGTAATTTCTTTACTACACTATAATGATGCACCATAAATGATTAATAAAGAATTAAAAACCATCATAAGCTAAGATATTTTAATAATGTTCTAAGCTATCCAAAATGAGTTGAATTCATCTATATCCATGAGTTCCAATTCTAAAGAATAAGAAAGAAGTTGCATCATTAGAAAGATAAAGTTATGTCCCAGTTTCCAACAATATAAATAAAGTTGATTTTTAAAGTTATAAGTGGAGGAAAAATTAAAATATATCATTAAACTATTTTAAAATATTTTAAAGTAATTAGTGATATAAAATGAATTATACCTAATTTAAAATTTTCCTTTTATTGTCATTATGTGTTTGCAGAACTTATTGAATCATTGAACCCAAAAAACAATACTTAGAGAATCTATGTCAAATAGAAAGGAGATTCAATAGTGTACTTGCCTTTAAGGGAAATTTTTGATGTAGTACCACATTAGTAATTTTGGTTAGAGTCCCACAGATGTATTTGCTTGTCTGTTTAAAATTTGTATCACTGACTTAGATAAAAACATAGATGGCATCATTATAAAATTTTAAGATAACACAAAACTGATATTAATGCAATGGTTAAAAGAATTTGAATCTATGAGAAAAAATTACAATCTAGATTAATGAATTGACTAATAGGATGGAATTTTAATAGGGCTAGATATAGTCCTACTTTTCTATGCAATAACTCATCTGCACTAGAACATAAGTGAAGAGTAAAGGGGTAAAACTTCACATGAAAAAAAGAGCTTGTTTTAGTGGATTGTAACCTCAGTAAGAATCTGCAATGTAACCTAGCAATCAAAATAGTATATGAATTTCTAACTACCTTAATAAAAGCATAGCATGTAAAAAAGGCACTGGTAATCATACTACACTCTTGACCAGTGAAAACACATCTAGAATACAATATAGAGTTTGGGAAATTATGTTTTAGGGAGAGGAAAAAAAAAACAAACATTGACAAGAGAGAGCATATGTAGAAGAGAGTGACCAAGATAGTGAAGGAACTGGAAACATTGCCAGAAACATAAGTATTAAAGAAACTAAGAATGTTTAGTCTAGAGAAGGTAAGATTTATGAGTCACATGATAGCTATTTTCAAGTATTTGAATGAAAATATGGAAAAAAAAGATCTTTGTTTTTCCTGGAACCAGATGACAGAACTAGGAGAAATGAGATGGGAGGACAACAAACTGCCTAACAATTTAGTTTGCCCAAAAGTAAAATGAAGTACTTTATGAATGTATCTCCTAATACATGGGATCTTTTAGTGGGATACTGGAGAGAAAATTCATAATAAGGTAGAATGAATTAGATAATCTTACTTCCATTCTAATGGAAGTTTTCTTCCTTCCTTTTCCAACTCTTCTCTTAGGTGCTCTGAAGGAAATAAGATTTTCTATTGTACAATTCTTATAAATTTCTCCATTTATAGTTCAGGGTGAAACTACAAATCATACATTTGAAATATTGCTTGGACACCCTCAAGTGGGGAGATGAGGAAGAAAGATATTCTTAATACAGTGGATATAGGCAACAACTTCTTGTGCAGCATCTCCAAATATGTGTGCCCACATTTTCATTCTGTGCCTGTGGCAAAGGAGAATTTATGTGAATTATAAACTACTACCAGACTGTAAACATGATGGAGGTATACACTGTATATTATTCTTTTTTAGGTAGGACAAGGCCTTTAACAGATAAGTTATATGAATGTTCAAAAGAAATGAATGAATGAATGAATGAACCCAGTTGGATTACATAAAGTACTGAAAAGACAACTAGTTTCAAAGATAGGTGGTAGGATTTTTAGGTTTTGCCACATGTAATTGTATGCCCAGGAGAAAATCTCTGAAACTGTTCCCTTGTCAATCGAATAGATATAACAATACTAGCAATATATGTGTCAAAAAAGTTGTTGAAGAGAAATGCTTTGTTAATTTTAAAGGACCATATCAAGGTAAATTAAAATAATAATGAACATATTCAGAATCAACACAGAGAGTTTCTTCTGATAGCCAGACATGTTCATAAATTTACAAAGGCTCTAAAATTCTAAGACTCATCACTTTGGACTCAACAATTTTTTAAGCTTAAAAATTGAAGACTTTCATATATGTTAATTTTAGTAAAATATATAATCATTAAAATTTAATAATCAGTGATCTAAATTTAAGCTTAGTTTAATTTACTAAGAATTTAAATAAATTAAATAAGAATTTGAATTGAAAGAATGCAAATTTAAAATGTCATTATTGTAAGATAGTTGTACATTACATTATGCTCCATGTTTAAACCATAGGAAGATATTTTAGAAGATGAGAGACTTTTTTTTAAGTATTGCTTCTTACAAGACAAAAATGTATTTTTATTTCTTAACTACTCCACCAACTGCCACTCTTCATCTCTGTAGTCTAGAAGCTAAAAATTATAAGAGGGGAAATGTTAAAAGAAAGGACAATTTCAAGTGAGTTTCCATCTTCTTTCAAAAAAGAATTACATTACATTGAAATGTAAAGTGCTTACAGTTTGGGTGGCTTTTCCTCTTAGTTAGAATAGAAATCAAATTATAAGAGCTCTCCAAGCCAAACACAAAAGTTATAGAATAATCTCTCCAAAGAAAAGAAATAAAAATATAATTCTTCACATTTATCCATTCCCTTTCATCCCAAAGTACTTTCAAGAGATCATTCATTCACTGTTGAAATGCGGCAGCCACTAGAGTGGAAATATGATAACCAGTATGAGCCAGCACCACTTTCAAAGAAAGGATGTGAAGAATAATTCACCCAATTGAAAAAGCAGCAGGAATGTGGGGAGGAAAAATGTAGCTACCTGAGTTGGAATTTGGCAAGCACAGTGAAGCTAACCCCAGCTGTGAAAGAATGTCATATATTATATTTTATGATCATATATTCCCTACTTATTTCTAAAAGTGGAATTGGAATGAAATGATGATGATGATGACACTATATATGTATTTAGTACTACAATTTATTACATTTTTATGTCAATCATTTAATTTGATCCTCCCCAAAACTTTGTGAGATAGCAAGAGCAGGTAACGTGAACTCCATCTTCTAGATGAAAAACAAAACAAAACAAAACAAAATAATTTCCTATACTTAGTAAATAAAGATGTAAATATTTAGGTCAACATCATCTCTTTGTTCAGTGTAGATACCATTCCTAAGTTTTTACTTTTTAAAATCTAGTTCATATAAAGTTTACATTTTGGATTGTATAGTCCAAGTCCTAAGGTAACAGTCTTTAAATAGTTGAATGGTTGCCATGAGTAAGATGGATTAAACTTATTCTACTCAATGGTAAATGGAAGTTGCAGAGAGAAAAGTTTAGTTTTAATAAATGGACAGCTTCATGATGAGATCTTTTCGAAAATGTAATGAACTGTTTGAGAGGGCAGTAGGTTGCCCCCTCCCTGTTTTTCAATGTGAATCAATTGAAGGGGGTGAAATAAAGAATATTATTGTTTTACCATTGGTTAGAACATTTAGCCTTTTTGGTTCTTTACAAACCTGAAGGACTGTATTTTTTTGCTTATAGTATATAGTTTCCAAAAAGTCTCAAAACATTTTTAAGTCTTAATAACTTCACAACCATAAATTCAACAAATATTCAAAAATTACTCAAAGGATTAAGTGTTTAAATTTTTTAAACTTGTTTAATTTGGGAAGTTTTGAGAAGTAAAATTTATTTAAAAAATTTTAGTACTTCTTAAAACTAAGATTACAAATGTCATTCTTCATTCATTGAGCAACAGCTGATGAGAGGTTTTACAAAAGTAAAATAAATGCATAGAGCATTGTACAGCAGAATAGTCATTCTTTTGAATTGTAGTAAAACATTAATGTGTTCCAATTTATATAATTAACCCTTCAAGTTTTTTCATAACTTTGTAAAATTTTTACTTCTGAAATTATCAAAGCTTAAAACTGTATGAAGACTTTTGGAGCAATCTATATTGAGTGAAAAAGATTAAGCTTCAAAATGATTAGAGAAAATTCTGTAAGAGCTATTATAAAAGTTAATTATATAATCAAGTTAAAAGTAAAATAAGCAATACACTTATAATTTACTGAAATCATGGTATAATTTCTCATTAAATGTACTTGTAAAATTAGTTTTACTTTTTAAAAAAAACATGGAATGGAAGTGAGGCAAAAGACTGGATAAAACATATACCTGGTGCCAAATGAAAGTTAAGTAGAATAGTTTCATACTCTAGTATTTCTTCACTACTTCACTTCTGTGAATATATCAGGAGTTAACAGATTCAGATTCCAATTTCTCCATACATTAAAATGTCACATTACGAGTTATGACCAATATTTTTTTTTTGCTTAACAGATAAACTTCCGGTAATGATTCTGTCCATGTTTACTTAGACTGGTCTTCAAATGACATATCCTCATAGGTAGCCTCAAGGTCCATACTTGAAGACTTTACAGCTTGCAGGACTTGAAAAATCTTTCTGGCATATTTTTTTAGAACAGAAACTCCCCACTACACTACAATAAATCATATTACTTCTATGGAGACTCACTAGTATATTCTTTACAAGTATAACTTAGATAAATAATGTTGTGAATAATATGTAGCCAATATTTTTATTTTTCTTACAATTAAAAATAATTGAATAAAAATTTAAATAGCATACTCTTAGTGAAGGCAATCTGAGCTTTAATTAAAATGTTTAATTGAGCCTTAAAGATAGCATGGCCTTTTGGTTAAAAAATTGGCATTCGAATTTAAACTAGTTGTTGTTTTTCAGTCATGTCCAAATGTGACCCCATATGTCATTGTCTTGGAAAAGGGAACAGAATGGTTTGCCCTTTCTTTTTGCACCTCATTTCATATATTAGGAAACTGAGACCAACAAGGTTAAGTGAATTGCCCAGGATCACACAGCTATTAAGTGTATGAGGACAGATTTAAATGATAGAAGTTTTCCTGACTTCAGACTTGGTGCTCTACCCATTGTGCCACCTAATTTTCTCTAAGTTAAGCTTAAACTTGGGTTATATATTCTAACCCAATTAAAAATAGCAATCTTCTTTATGACTTCCCCTATATTTAGTCTGCTATCTTGGGTTTGAAGAACAGTGAGCAGGGAACCCAATCCGTCCTCAGGCAGCTCATTACATTTTGGTGCAACTCTAGTTAGGAACTTGTTCCCTTCATTAAGAATTTCTGAATTTCTTTCACATATGGGATCTGTAACCCTAGGCAAGTTTCTTCACTTCTAAATAATTTAGACAACTCACTAAAATTGCATTGCAGAGAAGGTACTGATATGCTTTGGGAGAGTACATTTTGTCCTGTTGGAGCTTCATATACCAGTTCAAACAGTCCCTCTCAGTCCTCTTTGAGCTTCACTCTCTCTCTCTCTCTCTCTCTCTCTCTCTCTCTCTCTCTCTCTCTCTCTCTCTCTCACACACACACACACACACACACACACACACACACACCTTTTCTTACCTTTTAGTTGTACCTTGAAGAAAAGAAAAAACTTGATTTAATGAATACCATTCTTTTCTTCTACCTCTCTGCCAGAAGATATTCCTCATCCCACGATTGCTAGAAACTCATTTTTCTCATATGTAAAATTTAGACAATATATATTACATATAATATATACATATGACCTATTTCAGGTAATTAGTTCAAGAATCAAATGAGATAATGTCAACTTTCAAGTGCTAGATAAATGTTGCTATGGTTTTATCAGCTTTGTTATTATCTTCATCTATATATCTTCTCTGTAGTTCAAACTTCCTATGTACAGTATTCTGTATAATCACAAAATATTAATGAGGAATAGCTAATAGTAACCAATAGGTGACATTATATATTGCCTTCATTTGAAAATGATATTTAAATCTATCTTTCAATTCATACATTATCTATTAATACATTGTACTAACTGGGACCTGTGGAAAGCAGTGAGGTTCTTCTAAGAATGAGACATTTCTCATTGCCGAACAGAAAAGAAAAGTGTATGTAAAAGCAAAGGATAGACTCAGACCAAAAAGGAAACAAAAAGCTAAGGAAAAGTAAGATAAACATTTCAAGTAAAACATTTTTATTTCTAGTTATAGTATTTTCATTTTTTAAATTAGCGAAGAAGGGAGTGATTGACTCAGAATTTGAATCTACCTTTTTCTATTTATGATGCCAGTTCCCTTGCTGCTACATCATGTTAGCTCTTCAAAAAATAATTTAAAAATGTTATCTCATACTTTATAAAATCTTATTATATGAAAATAAATATGTCAGTCTCACTAGTGATAAATAAGAATGATTAATATTCATTATGCATTTTATTAAATATAATTTTATCAATAAATCTGAATGACAAAAATATATGCAGCTGCATTATGCCTATTATATAATACATTTATGTATATATGCATATATATCACAGGCATCCTGTGAAAATGGTAACATCATTATTCTCTTTCTAATGATAAAAAAATTGAAATGGAAATGAATTAAATGACAACATGGTCATAGATATAGTAAGTGTCAGAGGTAGGATATGAACTTATATCTTTCTGACGCTAAGTTCAAAACCCATAATCTATTTTACTCTTTAAGTACTTGTATATTCATACAATTACAAAAGTCCTATACCTCATCATCATGCAAACATAATTCTGAACTCTTGAAAGTCAAATTGATGGATTATACTCCTCTAAAAAGTCTTGGAATGGTATATAAAATTATGAAGCTCCTATAAAATACTGAAGCTACTATAAAAAAGGATTATCCTAGTTAAGTATGGAGTGACTCATCATTATTAATTTGGCCATTAGGTGATGAATACCTTTGCTATAGAAAGACATGAAATAAAAAATAAATTAAATGTCCCTAAATCTATGGTGTCTTTCCTATTTCTTTCTCAATGACAGTGTCAGAAAAGAGCAACATATATACTAGATATCTAAGGGTTTAGAAACTTTCAGTTTCAACTTTCAGAGATCTTGCATAAATACTGCATTTTAATTCTTAATAAAAATTAATGTATTCAAAATGAAACTTAATTATTACACCATTATTGTAATTCTTTATATAAAAGGACAGGAGAAAAAATGTTGACTCTAAAAGGAAAGAAAGAGTAGAAAATATTTCCTTGGAAGGCTAATAAAGGTGTTACCAGCTTTTGTTTCATTGTGCCCCCACAAGTAATAAGGGATACAATTTTATTGGGGTAATTATACAGAAGAAGCTTTGCAGTTTTTTATGGTTAGTGAATTACCATGAAATGATTGCTTATCTCTATATCAATATCTGTTGATAGAGATGATCATCAAATTCAGAAACAGTAAAAGCAAATGCTAAAATAAACCCCAATTTTTTAAAAAAGTGAACAAGATAATAAAATACTGAATGTTATTTAAATTCCAACAAAACCTGGTGATGTGAAAAAATGAGAAATGGATATAGGGAAAGAAATTGACTATGAAGGCAACTGCTACAACTAGTAGCGCAAAAGAGTCTACCTTGTTCAAAACTTTGTTTATCTCTATACTAGAGTTATGGCAACCAATGATAGTAACACCAATTTAGACTACAAATTTAAGCAGTAAATGCAAAACCTTATGGAGAGTGGCAGATTACCAGAAGTATTATTGCCTCATAAAACAACAAAAAGTCGTGGAGGTGTGACAAATGCTGCAGAAAACTTGAAAAAAATAAAACATGAAAATCAGGTAAATCAGTTCATTCCAAGAAATTTTACTGGCAAAGTTTATAGTGGATAACATATAAAAGAATGATGTAATAGTATTTATTATGTTTTCATAATTACCTTTCTTTATTCTTGATAAAATGAAAAAAAGTTTGAATTCTATGATTTCAATGTCCAATGTGTTATATCAAGAATTTATGGCAATTAAGAGAAAAAGATGAAGTTCGAAAAATAGCTGGACCTGAACAAATACCTAAATACAAAATTTATGCTAAAGGCAATAAAAAATTTAAGGCATAGAGAATGCATTATCTTTATGTTTATTTATGAAAAGAAGCTATTCAAAATATTAGAAAGAAATCATGAACAATTTTGTTACATGCTGAAAAGGTGACCAAGAAATAAATCAGCAAGTACATACCACCTACTTTTTAATCTATATAAAATCTTTACACATACACATGCACACATAAATCTACACATCGAGAGTATCTCTCTTGAAAAGAGGAGGGAACTGGAAGAATTTTTCATAGGTTATGTCCTATGGCTGTGACTCATGGAATATCATGATATTCAAAAAAGTGAAAATGACCAGAAGTACAAAATAAGAGGTGCTTAATGGTTTTAAATACTCTGTGCCATACAATAGTCTGTGTAAAAAGTCATGTAAAAGACCTGAAAGCATTTTGTAAACTTTGAACTGCTATTTAAATGTAAGACATTGCCCTTAAGAGAAACTATCCCAATTGTTATTTTCCTGCCTAGAAAAATTTTGACTTATGTTAGGAAAGAGTCACAAATGTTTTGCAAAAAGGATATGTTCTTTCAGAGCTTTGTTCACAACTATGCTGTCCAAATTTCTTTCTGATTCAGTTCCACTTGTAATTTCACCGTTACCATTCTCCAGGTGCCAGTAGTGTGCCAACATGAATTATGTCATTCCTTTAGGGGAAATGAAAATGTTCTCATGTGCATTTTGATATTTTGCACATAAATTGCCAACTCTTTTTTGATGTTTCACTTTTTTCCTTGTGATTTTCTCCAGCCTTGGTTAGAAACATCTTCATTATTATATAAGATTTTGAACGTTGACTAAACATTTTCATAGAATATAAATTCATAGGCCTTGAAGGGAATATGATCTTACAGACATTTATACCTCTACACTTAAGTCTAGAAAGACTAAGAAGTCACATAGGTGCTGAATATAAAAACTAGTAGGATTTAAAGTTAGATTCTCTACCTATACATGCAGTGATCTTTCATATTCATATGATAGAAAACCCTACAGATCATATGATCTCTTCTTTTGACACTGTCACAAATTAGGAGTACTTTGGGGACTATGTTCAAATTTAAGGGGAATCATCAATTAATTTCCCAAATCACCTAAAAATCAATATCTCTTCATTCATTGGTATAGACAATCCTAATGTGAAAAAACACACCTTTTCAAAGCAGGTAATTTTTTCAACAATTTAGAAATTTAGAAGGTTACCTAGACTATAAGTGAAATGGCTTGATTTAGTCACAAAACCAGTGTATGGCAGATGAGACTTCCCAGGGTAACCTGAATCAAAGGTTGGTTTTCTGTCCCTACTCCTCAGGCCTCCTAAATCATACATACATACATTCATGCATACATACATACATGCATGCATACATATATAATGAATACATTTTCTATCTTCTGCAGCTAATATATAACTCCCACCCACCCCCAATTCTCAGTGCTGACCTTCATGTCATTAGAAGTGTAAATATTTCAGTCTCTGAGTATATTTCTTTTAATTTGTATGACCATAAACTTTTAAGGGATCTTTGACTTTAAAAAGTCTGAATTCCTTGTCCCCTAAGAAATTGATGTGCTGCTTACTGAGTTCTGTTTCTCTTTAGCATTTTGCAGAATTCTTGTCTACAGACTCTCTGTAGTTTCTGGCACAGACCCCTCACCCCAAAGAAGCTCTCCAGAGTTTTTACTTACAGTTTTCTAAAGCTCTTTAAAAGTGGTATAGTCTATAATCTCTCGTGATCTCTCATTCCCATAGGAAACACATCTTGACCATGAAAGTTGAATTGCCTTTTATGAGCCACAAAGAAAACCATAGGAGGTTGGATTGTGCCATTCAATGTAAGATAGTTAGATTTAGAAATACATCTTTCTCTTTCATACCTCAGAAACCACCTTCCTCATGCGATAGCTATCACTAGTCATCTGCCAAAGCAGAAAAACCACACACTCTCCCAATCTTCCTTACCACCCATTACAAATAGTGAAAGTGTGAACTAGGATGTTGGAAGTAATGTTGTTGCCTTCTTATCCATCTCCACCCTCTCAAATTCATTTCTTTTTCTGTGCAACATAATGTATATAATAGATGCTCATCAGACTTGTCCAGCTAATGAGAAGTAATTTTAAATGGTTATGTGATTCCAATCATAAAGGACACAGACTTACTCTTATTCATCCTTTCGCCTGCATAATGTTTTATTCCAAAATATGAAATTATTTGGTGTTTTTAAAACCTGCTAAGGTTTAAAATAGAAACACATAACATAGCTAAGAAAAATACTTGAGTGAAACTCAGGAAGATGAGATGTCAGTGAAAAACTACTGTATCCTTTCCCCCCAAGGTAATTAAATGCTACATAATCAACCTGGAGAACTTGATTACAAGTTATACATTCCATTAACAGACTGATAAGTTCTATAAACTCTCATGGCATTTTAATGCATATGTTAAGACGTTATTGTTTCCATTTTAAAAACAACTCTTTAGAAAATACCTTTTAATTTTAAGATACTGTTAATTCCAAAGAAATTTTGATTTCTGACCTTAAAATGCTATATTAATATTTTTTTTAATTTTTTTAAAAGCTTGCCATCATGGGAACATATTTTGAATCCTTGACTATATAATTATCATCCATTAAATTGTCAAAATTAATGACTAGGTATCTTATCAAATTTAGAGTCGTTTATCAGGATGACTATTGAAAAATCAAACAAATCTTATTTATTAAAAAATCATAATTGGGGGCAGCTGGGTAGCTCAGTGGATTGAGAGCCAGGCCTAGAGATGGGAGGTCCTAGGTTCAAATCTGAGCTCAGACACTTCCCAGCTGTGTGACCCTGGGCAAGTCACTTGACCCTCATTGCCTACCCTTACCATTCTTCTGCCTTGGAGCCAATACTCAGTATTGACTCCAAGATGGAAGGTAAGGGTTTAAAAAATAAATAAATTTTAAATAAATTTAAAAAAAAGGGCAGCTGGGTAGCTCAGTGGATTAAGAGTCTGGCCTAGAGATGGGAGGTCCTAGGTTCAAATCTGGCCTCAGACACTTCCCAGGTCTGTGACCCTGGGCAAGTCACTTGAACCCCATTGCCCACCCTTACCACTCTTCCACCTAGGAGCCAATACACAGAAGTTAAGGGTTTAAAAAAATTCATAATTGGTGGAATTACTTCCCTTGTTCTAACCATTATGGATATCTACAAAACTTGTATTGTTTTATCTTATTTTTTAGATTTTAAAAATACTAACTTTTTCCTAACTGACGTTTTTCCCATCTTGCAATTGCATACTTGATTTTTATTTAGTTAAAGTATAGGCTTTTAACTTCTATAACTACCAAATATCTTCTTATTAGATTTTGTTCATCATTCCAGCCTGACATCCTTTTGGATCCTGATCCTTTAATTCAACATGTTATATATAGGCCCCAACTTATGTATTTTAAAAATTAAAATTATGTTGGCAGTGTGTTTGTCTAAGTCATTGACAACTAAGATTCATCATAGATCTCTGGGGCACTATCCAGAAGACCTATCTCAGTGATGATATCAGGATTAACATGAATATAGTGCATTAAAGCAAAAAAAAAAACATACCCCCAGGAATTCCACATTGGCATCAGTATATATGTAATTACTTTTATAGTCCCATCATTCAACCATCTCCACACCCATCTAATAGTACTACTACTTAGCCATTTTATGGTATTCTTGGTCTATCTTCATATCACCTGGGGGGCAATTTCACAATAAATTGATCAGTTCAATTGAAAATATAATCCTCTTTTCAATTTCCTGACAAATTTTAAAAATTTTGAATGCATGAATCAGTATTTGACATCACTTATGTAAAATCAGGGGCAAATTACTTCATTTTCACTCTTCTTTGGTGAAAATATATGATATACCAAAACATATAATGCTATTTAGTAAACTTTCTATGTCACTATTATGTTTACTCATGAAATTGAAAATGAGAAGTTGATGATTTTTTTAAAATTAACTTTACTCAAAATTCCAACTATTTTTAAATCTAGAATGTTCAAAGAAACATTCATGTATTTGACATTGTGTCACTATTATAGATGAATCACTATATTATTGACTGTTCCTAGAGAAATCTGAGATAATAACAACTCAGATAATGGACTTGCTAAGTGTAACATTTTAATATAAACTAAAGGAACATAGAAACTGAAAACTGTGAGCTTGAATCTGTAGGTCAATCTGAACCATCGATGATAGATAATACTAGATAAAGGCAATATTTACAATTCCTTGTTCTTCTTCAAGCCAGTTTCATAAGCTATGAAGGAGAAAGCTAAGAATCTGACAGGCATCTTGATATGGCAATTTAATGGCAAGAACATATTTAGAACAATAACACTTTTACATTACCAATCTTAATATGCATTTTCTGCATGGTAACTTTTGTGATAGAGAGTTTTTATACTACTTCACTTTTCCTATTTTTTAAATTCTAAACTTAAACATTAACTGAAATGAGCACTTCCATCAATATACTAGAACAGAAGGTTGTACATAAAACTGTATAACTCTATTATATATGGCTTCCTTTTGTTTTCAAAAGGTTAAAACATATTCAAGATGTTTCTTTAAAATCTGCTCTGCTTGTCAGTGATTCTTTCTGGCCATCCTTGTCTTTTATTATGCACATTTACAAAACAATCTCACAGAAGCAACAAGGGACCCTTGAGAGAGATACAGGAGGAATTGTATGTCATGCAAGTCAAACTACTACCAGACATTGATGAAGATAGCCAAGGACCTAACACAAGAGGCTTAGAAAGAACAGTAAACTTTATGCCCTAAGACAATGGCTGGCAACCTTTTTGGCCGTGAGAGCCATAAACGCCTGCGGAAGGAGAAGGATGGAGTCAGAAGGCACTGGAATATGGGGCGGGGGCTGAAGGGCCCCCGGGGCACATCCTGGGGCTCTGCTCTGACTGGCCAATTGGGAGGTGGAGCCAGATATGGCTTGAGAGCCATACCTTGCTGACCCCTGCCCCTTTCCAGCCACTACAGCCAATATTAAGGTAGAAATCATTATGGAGAGGAAGCTCACCTTAAATACAACCAGCAACAACTTCTAACGAGCTGCCAACAACAGGTATATAGGTGCAAGAACTATGAGAGTGGCAGTACTCTCCAAATAATTAGCCTAGCCCTCAGAGTCATCTTCCAAGGAAGATGCTTAGCATCTTAGCAACCCCTTAGCAGTGGTAGATGCTAAAAGACTATTCTTTGACTAAATAAAAATCAAATGTAAAATTACAAGATGAGAAAGAAACAGTCAAGAGATAGGATTTTTAAAAGTCTCATACATCCAGTATGTGTCAAAGAAATGACTTGAAACAAGTTCTTCCTGCCTTTCAGTCCAATCATCTATCCATTTCTATCCACCATGCTTAACTGTCTCATATATAACCTATACTTTTATATTTGATTTATATTTTATAAAACTTACTTCATGAAAAATAAAATATACATTTGTGGAATTTATCAATTAATTGTATTTAAAAAAAAAACACTCAGAGACAGCTAGATGGCATAGTGGATTGACTGCCAGGCCTAGGCAGAGGAATTCTTTGTTCAAATTTGTCCTTCTACACTTCCTAGTTGAGTTACACTGGGCAAGTCACTTAACCCCAATTGCCTAGTCCTTATTGTTTTTCTCCCTTGGAATCAATATTTAGTATTGATCCTATAATTAAAGGTAATTAATATAATGACATAATGGCAGGGGCAGAACCTTAATTCCCATTTCAGTTATTTCTACTAAACAAACATTAAAATCTAATGTCACTTATTCCTTAGAACAGTATATATCGTCCAAATGACATTTGACAATCAAAATGATCTGAATGAATTCCCTTTTATCAGAAAATATTGTAATTTATAATTACTATGAATTACCTAAAACTTTCATGAGAAACAACCTTGAAAAATAAAGTATAACACAAAGAATCATATAAGTTGCTCATATCACTCAGATTAAATTTGTTTGTTGCATATATTTTATTTAGTAAGATTGACAAAATATTAGTTTTGCTCCTTACATGTTATAAAGAAATTGGAGTGCTTTATCCCTGCCAAAAAAAATCATTGGGGGCTTATCCAGATGTGAGAATTTTTTTGCATTATTATAATACCAAGAATATTTTTTACAAAATGGTAGTGCATATTCTAGGCCTTTCTGCTAATAATTTTTAGAAAGAGAAATTTTCAAACAAAATTTATGTATGTGTATATACATATATATAAATATATGAATATATTTATATGTGGTTATTATGTGATATTAATGTGTTTCCATATCAGAAGATTCATGAACTTGGTTTCACAAAACAAAATTTATGAACTTGGATCATTGTAAGAAGTTAAGTATAGCATATTCATCCTCATTTAAATTCTATTAAGTCACTATTTTAGTGCCTAAAGCTTTCCTCTAATTTGTTCATTTTCATTCATTTTATTGATCCTGGGAGTTCTCTCTGTCTCTGTTTGTCTTTGTCTCTTTATCTCTGTCTCTTTGTCTCTCTCTCTCTCTCTCTCTCTCTCTCTTTCACACACACACACACACACACACACACAGATTTTCAAAATCTGGATTGTCTATTACATCAACTTTTTTCCCTCTCATAACATGACATGAAAGCAGAATTTTTCCCTTCTGGGAGAAAGCTGATTTTTTTCCCCCAAAGAAGCACATTTGGTATAGTTTAAATGGCAAATGGATTTTTAACACCTGTACTTTGATGCAAAATCCATACTCCAGATTATATGAATTGTTCATAAACCATTTTTGATGTGAAAAATGGAGAAAAATGAAGTATATATCTGTTCACATATATATTGGTCAGAGGATCAGAAGGTTTTGGGGTTGGGTTTTTTTTTTTTGGTTGTTTTTTGTTCTCCTTTTGTTCTAATGTGTAACTTGAATTGGATTTGTATTTGATATCGTAGGATTGCCATCTAGTGGTTAAGAAAGAACATTTTAGTTTAAAAGGCAATCTCTTTTCTGGAATTAAGTATTTTGTTCAGTCAACAAACTATATAGTTGACTATTACATTGTATTTTATAATTTTATATACAAATGTTTTTTCTAGGATGTAAGGTCTACAAGCCATGTGTTTTTATGCTTTAAAAGTATTCCAGACCAAGCTTTTTATATTAAAAAATTTAAAGACAAACTTTGTAAGATAACCAAAATTAAATTAAATAATATTGATCATGGAATTTAAAAATGTAAATGTCCAAATATTTTAAAATATGAAATATTTATACCAGATATCTATATTTTAAAGGTCTTAAAAACCAGATTTATTCTTACTTTTTCAATCTTACTCTTTACCCATTTCCACATATTTTTATGATCCATACATACTTACTTTATTGCTGTTCCTCTCCTTCTCTTCTTACTGATCATAATACTCCTATTTTCTTTGCCGAATCCTCAGGCTGGTTGTAACCTTTACCATGAATGGCCCATAGTGCTTTGCTCTTTTCAATTCTATTTCACTTGGTGATTTTTATCAACTCCCACAAATTTAGTTTTCGTCAATATGCTCATGATTGTTAAATCTATCTAGTTTGCACTGACCTTTTTCCAAATGCCTTTAGAAATCTCTAAATAGGGGGCAGCTGGGTAGCTCAGTGGAGTGAGAGTCAGGCCTAGAGACAGGAGGTCCTAGGTTCAAACCCGGCCTCAGCCACTTCCCAGCTGTGTGACCCTGGGCAAGTCACTTGACCCCCATTGCCCACCCTTACCAATCTTCCACCTATGAGACAATACACCAAAGTACAAGGGTTTAAAAAAAATCTCTAAATGGATGCCCATTAGATCTTAGACATATCCAAAAATGAAATAAATACTTTTCCCCTAAGCCCTCCCTACTCCCCAATTTTTCTTTACTTTCAAAGGCACCACCACCCATCCATTACGCTGGGCTCAAAACCTAGTTGTCATCTTTGACTCCTCACTATATCCACTATCCCCTATGTCCAATCTGTTGCCAAGGAGGCTTATCCATTTAACCTTTGCATTATCTCTCCAATTCAAACCCTTCTTCATTGTGATAGTTCAGACTACTTCCTCAAGTCCCTCCCCAATCCAGGCTGTCCTATATTTATTCTTTAAAGAGTTTTTTTTTCCGTAAGTACAGATCTCACCATGTCATCCCCCTAATCAATAAACTAGGGACCTGATTTTATCTTCAGGATCAAATACAGAATTTTTAGTTTTCAGAGTGCTTCATATACTTGCCCCTAACCCCAAATTTCCCAGGCTTCTTAGACCTTATTCTCTATTGTGTACATTTCAATCAAATGATACTGGTCTCCTTGCTGTCCACAAACAATACACCCTGTATCTTACCTCTGGGCATTTTCTCTGGCTGTACTCCATGCCTGTATAGCTCTCTCTTCTCATCACCACCTCCTGACTTCTCCAGGTTCCTTCAAGGCCCTACTGAAAGCTTAGCTTCTATATTCTTAAGCATATCCTACTTTTCCTATGTAAAACTTATTTCTATGTATTGGTTTCCTTCTTATTTCCCCTATTAGGCTGTGAGATCTTGGAGAACAGGGACTATTTTTGCCTCTTTATATCAATAGCATTTAGCACGTTACCTGCCACATAGTAGGCCTTAATAAATGTTTAATGACTGACTGAATGACTTTCTCTGATATAATTCCCATCTATAGGCTTTTGCACTGATTGCCTCCCATTATTAAAATGCTCTTCGTCTTTACTGCCACCTCTTAAGTCACCAACATTAATTTCCTCAGCTCACACATCACCTACTGGAAGCCTTTCTAGGTCTTCCCATATGTTATTGCCTCCCTTTCTAGATAACCTCTGATCTACTTTGTATGTTTCTTTCTGATCTCCTTCATTAGATTATGAGATTCTTAAGATACATACTATTTTTCCCTTTTTTCTATTTCTAGCATTAACCCAAGGACCAGACAATAGTCAAATAAATATGCATAGACCAGTGATTCCCAAAGTGAGTGCTACCGCTGACTGCAGCGATCCAGGGGAGTGGTGATGGCCATAGGTGCATTTATCTTTCCTATTAATTTCTATTAAAATTTTTAAAAATTAATTTCCAGGGGGCTAAGTAATATTTTTTTCTGGAAAGGGGGTGGTAGGCCAAAAAAGTTTGGGAACCACTGGCATAGACTGACTAAAAAACAAAGGATAGCAATATAGCCAAGATAAAAGAAAGAAAAAATATGTAGAAAAAGAAAGAAAGAAAATGAGAGAGAAAAAAACAGAAAAAGAAAGAGAGGAAGGAAGGAAGGAAGGAAGGAAGGAAGGAAGGAAAGAAGGAAGGAAAAAAGGAAGGGAGGGAGGGAAGAAGGGAGTAAGGAAAGGAGGAAGGGAGGGTGGGGAGAGAAGGAGGGAGGGAGAGAAGGAGACTCTTGGTAGAAAGATCTCTAGGTATCATTATTCAGTGGAAAGAGTGCTGCATTTAAAGTTGAAATCACTGTCTTTGAATCTCATCATTATTAATAATTCCTTCTTTGGTATTATAAAATCACTTAAACTGTAAGCTTTAGTTATCTATAAAGTGAAGAGTAAAATTAGATGACCTCCAAGGTCCCTTCAAAGTCTAAATCTCTTTTCAATGGGGAAAATATTACCTAATTAAATCTGAAATCAAGAATTTCCTGACTACCAATATGTAAAGGTAATAATCAAATTGAAAAGGATATTTGACCTTGTATAATAAAAAGAACACAAGAGAAGAAACAAACATTTGCAAAATTGTTCATTCTCATTCATAAAGCAAATAGAATATATATAGTGCCAATTCTCACCTATAAAATTAACAAAAACAATTTTAAAATCTTAAATTATCTCTTCCTAGCTTCACTTGCATAGCTAAACAACAAAACTTCTGAAACATGCGAGTTAGACAATAAATCTAATGAGATCAATCACCTTTAATCCCCCAGCAGGACCATTATCCAAGATCATGCAATATTGTTTCATTTCTTAACATTAAAAGGCTGAAAAAGAGAGACTAGTATGAATACTTTATAACCACTTATAGTGAAATAGAAATAGCAACAATAATAATAAATAATAAAAACTTCCCTCAGGACATTTTCTATCTGAATCTCATTAAAGAAAGATAAAAAACATACAATACCACTGCTAATAGTAATAATTATATAGAGCATTATAGTTACATATGTGTATATATTTATACATGTGTGATCATACACATATCCGGGACTATACAAAATTATTTCATGTCCTTAACCTAAAAAGATTTCAAAAGAGCTGCTAGTATGAATATCTCTTTCCTATCTATTTTTCTACCTAATCATATTACATAGATATGCACAAATAATTTATATATTATATATTCAGATAGAAAGATAGAGATAGGTAGACAGACGCACATATATCCACTCATGGATTTTTCACATACATATGTACACTCATAATATGTGTGTATGCATGTGTGCTTGTATATATACATGCATGTGTATGTGCATATCTATATCTATTATATCTTTGCTATTTTTAGTTTTCATTATATTATTATATAATATATTATTTGTATTATGTTATAATACTATTATTACATATTATATTAATTATATACATGAGAATTGTGTTATGGAAGAATTATTTTCATAACATATAGTATATTATCTGCTAAGTAATGTGAGTATATTAACTTGCTTTTAACTTTTCTTTTCATGTAGGTAGTGAGCTGTTTGCAGGACTCTACAGTGACTACTGGGGGAGAGATGCAGCTGTTTTTCGCAGCTTGGGGCGTTTGGCCCATATTCGAACTGAACATGATGATGAGCGTCTGCTAAAAGGTACAAATGAAGATACTATTTTAATGGGGTAAAAAAAGGTTGCTATCTGGCATAAAAACCACATATTTTTCCTTAGAATGATAAGTAATATATATCTAAAAGCATCAACAAACATTTAATGGAAACAAGTTAGAAAACTTTCCTATCAAATCAGGAGTGAAACCAGAATGGCTATTATCATTAGTATTATTTATGTTAGAAATGCCAGCAATACTTATTAGAAAGAATGGGTAAAAGGGTAATATACTGTCTCTTTTCACAGATGATATGATGGTATATACAATAATCCTAGAGATTCAACTAGTAAGGTGAAACTATCAATAATTTTAGCAAAGTAGAAGGAAACAATATAAGCCCACACAAGTCATTAGTATTCACATATATCACCAACAAAGCCAAAACGCCCACAAGAAGAGTTAGTAATAGATAGCCCGTTTAAAATAATGAAAGACAAAATAAAATATCTAGCAGTATGCCTGCCAAAACAAACTCAAGGAATAACATTTAAGATCTCTGAAATAGGTTTTTTTTAATACAAATCTACACTTTTTTTAGAGTAGTACTTTAAAATTTTAATATACTTTCAAATATTCTCTCTAGCAATTTTCTGAATACTATTAGTATTTTAGGAGCTCAAAAACTCTGAATAAAAAAAAACTCAGAGGTCATCTTGCTAAACTCATAAGTGAGAAAGAAGCCCTTCTGCAAAATAGACAGATATTCATCCATTCAGTGTTTGAGACTAATGGTGATTGCTACTACCTACAAAAGCAGCCTATTCTGCCTATGAAAAGCCTAAGTTACTAGGAAATTTTTCTTTAAATCAAGATTAAATCTGATTCTATGCAACATTCATATATATGTATATGTACATACTTCCATAGCTATATCTAGGTCATCTCTAGCTCTACCTCTATTTACATATATAACTTCTAAATATGTGTATATATACATATAAAGATATGTTCTGACCTTTTATAACTTACATTATTTCATGAATAATCTATATATCGTGATTTTTAAAAATAAAATAAAATAAATTTTCTTAATGTGATAAAATTTCCATTCATGTAGGTCATATTTATACATAATGTCATGCATTATATCTGTATATCTTGATTCTTTAAATAAGCTGTTATAGATACTTTAGCAAGTTTATTATCACCAAAATTTATAATGTAAGACAATATTCAAAAGACACTAAGGCAATGAGTTAAAATGCAAAAACAGACAAACAAGGAAACAGCTATTCAGTAAGATGTTTTGTCTCTATTAAGCCATCAGTGTGTTTTCCTCTTCTCAAGTGACTATATATTTGGCATCAAAGATATAATTTTATGAAGTCATCTTACATTTTAGAAATTAATGACATTCTAGGAAATATCTTTAAAAATTTTAGATATAACATTTATGTCTAAATCATGGATATCTTCATATATTATCATATGAAATTATATTTTACATTTAATAAGAAAAAGTCAATTTGCAGAGGTAGTTTTATAAACCATTATATTTTTTTAAATTTCTGCTGATATTAAAAGGTTCAATTATCAAAGTACTCCATTTAAAGAAAAAATATCTCACAAATACTTCAGATTGTAAGATTCTCAGTACCCTATACATTTTTAAGTTTAAAACGAAACTCTTCCTTCATGTGATCAACTGGGGAAATGTTATGATCATCTAAGGGAAAATGATGTTTTATTATAGCAAAAAATTCTTTCAGTACATTAAAGTCAAATTTTATTAAATGTAATGAATAATACTACCTATTTTCTCAATGTGTATATTTCTTATTCATAATTCACACCTGTAGTGTGTATTCATAATTCTTGATTTTGTGTTCTTATTCACACCTCCACTCACTCAACTAGAGATCTTTTATTTCTTCTGTAATATTTCAGAATGACTTACTTCTGAGAGTAGTTGTTTTTATAAATTTATAAATGGAATATAAAAATCTATATACTTAGAAATCTTTCACAATAAAATGATCAGTCTATCAGTATTTTTACTATTATTATTTATTGGTAAGTGAGATTTTGAATAAAATTTTTAGAGATTTAATGAAGTCACTCTTTTTTTGCTTTTCTAAAGAACCTAAGTTTGTAGGCTCTTATATGATTCCGGACAATGAAGACCGGGATGACAACAAAGTGTATTTCTTCTTTACTGAAAAGGCACTAGAGTCTGAAAATAATGCGCACACAATTTACACAAGAGTGGGAAGAATATGTGCGGTAAGACTTGCATTTTCTTTAGAAGTTTAAGTTTGTTTACCACAATATTTTAAAATCTTATTAAAAATATAGTATTATACCATCTCTAAAAAGGACTTTAGTTAAGCTAAAGAGACTAAGCACTAACTTGGTTTTTAGTTATTTGATTTTTCACTTAATATAAAGAAGTAATTATTAATGATAACTAATTAATATCTGAGGACTTTACAGTTCAAGAAATATATATCAATAAACTAAGGATGCTTTTTTGTGATATTTAGATATATGTAAAATTTGTCTGAATTCCACTTTTATAAATAAAGTCTCCCAACCCAACCATGTTTTTGGATTCACTCTAAGGACATCAATATTTCCATTCATCTATTCCAAGGAATATTTCCTTCTATTCACCTGAGAAGGTAATTTTCATAACAACATGAATTTGGAGTTCAAAATGATGAGTTTCTTAGAACTAGGCAGGAAGAGGACCTCCTTTAGAAGTCTTCCAACCCAACTTCTTTATGTAAGGGTTGAGGAAAATGAGGAACAGGGATGCATATTGATTTGCCCAAGGTCACACTGGTACTAAATTTCATAGTGAGATTTTTTTTGATCAAAATTTAGCAATGCCACTATACCACACAACCCTTCTCATGTTTTGTTGAGGCAGGTGCCAAATATTTGCTGATAAGCTTCTCTGAAATTAGCAAGGCTGGTCCTCAGAAACACAGATACAAACACACACACACACACACACACACACACACACACACACATGCCTTTACTATGATTTTATTCCAAACTTTTCCTATTTGTTATTAGGCCAACCAGAGCAAATGATCTCCTACCATAACACTGGACAAACCAGAGTTATAAGCATGAGGTGCTGAGCTTATATAGTCATAATGACAACTCATTCAGGAGAATATTGTTTTTCTTGTCAGTTATTTTCATATGATATATAATCCATAGTTTAGTTTAAATCAGTATTACTATGGGTATTAAGAAATCTATAAATTTTAAGATAGGTTAATTGGAAGCTTTTAAATTGAAGTGAAATGTCAGTATATTTTGCAAGTTCTTTGTTTTATAAATGTTCTTATCCCCTGTAAACTAATTATTGTCTATGAGTATTTCCTCTCATGCTTTGAGTTTGTTTTGTTGACTTTGTGAGAATTTTGACTTGATTTTATGACTATATGAATTTTTTTAAAAAATACATTTATTAAGCATTTAACATTTGCCAAATACTATGTCAAACAATAAAGATATAAAGATAAAAGCAAGATTGTGCCTGCTCTCCTATTCTAATGGAAGAAAATAACATATAGAGAGAGCTAGAGTTGGCAAAAAGAAGGGTAGAAGAATAGGACAATTTGGTTCTGAACCAGACAAGTTGAAAGTTTACCTGCCAGACCTCATTGTTCTAGGAGTAGGTCTATTCCATCAGGAATTTTTTGTAGTAACCTGTTAACTCATCAATACTAAAATTATGAATATTATAAAGACACTAAATGATGTGACTTATTTTTAAGAAGCCAGACTTTTTTCCATATAGAATATAAAATATTAGTATGTTACACTTAAAAGAATGCTTAAGTCAAGCATTTAGCTTAGAGTCTTAAGTTGAAATCCTGATTCTTCCACCTACTGCTTATGTGATCTTGGTTAACCTCTTTTGGGCTCAGTAACCTCATTTGTAAGATAAGGGAATGGAACTTGATGACCTCTAAAATCCCTTCCAGCTCTGAACTTTTGGTTCTTTCTGTTTTAGTGAGAAGATGTAATTTGAAGAGGGAGGGATGGAGGAGAGAGAGAGAGAGATTGAGACAGACAGACACTGAGACTGACTGACAGGCAGAAACTGAAATAGACAAAGGCAGAGACAGTGACAGAGGCAGAGTCTGAGACACAGGCAGTGAATGAGATCCGTTCAAAGGAAAAATGAAGTTCCTCCTTCCTCAAGTCTCTAACTGTTCCCATTTACCTTTGAAAATTTCTCTTTGAAATTTTTATTTACACTTCTGAATAATCCTACATTCTACTTTGGTAATATGTTATTCCCCAGCTGTGTGACCCTGGGCAAGTCACTTAACTCCCATTGCCTAGCACTGTATTCCCCTTCCTTCCTTCCTTCCTTCCTTCCTTCCTTCCTTCCTTCCTTCCTTCCTTCCTTCC